>NC_056726.1:1435574666-1435582166 GCF_019279795.1 Protopterus annectens
AGTCTTTTATTAGCCAACCATCTCTTGTTGCATTTTTCTTCAAAGAAGTTGATAGATTCCAGTCTATTTCTTCTGTTTTTTTCTAGGATTTTTTTTTACTGTATAAAGACCATAGCATCTTCCAAGGTGATAAAAATCTTCTTTCCTTTTGGAAGGTGAATCCTTACTTTTGCTGGAAACAAGATTTGTGCTTTAATATTGTTTTTCTTTAAGCTTTTAACTAGTGGCTCACATTCTTTTCTCTTTGACATGACTAAAGTGGAATAGACATTGTCAAATCTTATAGTATTTTGTGAAGGTGTTTTTTTTTTTTTTTTTTTTTAAGATGCATTAGAAAATGATCTAGCTGCCCTGTTGAAATCAAAGGAAAAAGCTTCAGACAGGTTCAAAACTTTAGGCAGCCAGGAATTAAGGTAAAGGATCATACTGTCTCCCTCTTCTCTTTTGTGAATTCGGCAAATCCCTATGTTATTCCTGCTAGATCTGCTCTCTAAGTATTCTATTTGTTCTGAAATAAGTTTTGTTTCAGAAGAAATCCAGTGTTATTCTCATTTTCAAGCAATTTTCCATTCAAATCACACATTGCCTCTTCTACACCAACGATTTGTGATGACTTGTTTAAGACATTCACTCAGCACTTTTTACATTCCTCTTTAAAATTGTCCAGTTTGCTTTCTAATTTATCTACCTTTACAGATAACAAGCTATACTCAGTAATAGCAATGAGTTATGTCATTTTCATTCTATTGTTCTATATACTGGACTTTGAATGGCTCATTCTGAGACATCAGGTTCTTTCTATTTTTCTTGACTTGAAAAAGCAGTTAAACGAGTTTCAAACGTGTTACTTTTTGTAGTAAATCACAGCTATAAATACATCAAATTTTGAAATGTTCTGTTTCAGTTTTTTTACTAAAAATCCTGTCAGAGATGTTAAAATGAAACAGAGCTAAAAAAAAAAAAAAAGTACTGTTAACTGTTCACACATCTTGGCCACACCTTCCTATAATGCTTTCTTATGTCTCAGCTTCCAAGTAAGCACTAATGCATGACAGGGTATATATTAATGTGTAATTAACACCCACCCAGGGGTGGTACGAGGCCCAATGCCACAGGCAGAGGGCCTCTGCACCTCCGGAAGGCCATTAATTACACATTAACACACACCCTGGAGGGCATTATTGTGCTTAGGAAATGGGGTCTCTGTAAAAGTGTTGTGTTTTACTTACTTATATATTTTTTAAGTAATATATATATTTTTTTGTATATTTTTGATGCAAAATAGTTCCCTCACCTAATGTTTCAAACTTTCTGTACTGTATGTTAATGGTGTTGGAGGAAGCATTTTACATTAAAAATATATATATAAAATATTACAGTACTTAAAAAAAGAAAAAGTAAGCGCATTCTCTCTCTCTCTCTCACATACACAGCTTTCATACACAAGATTTCTCTCACTCTCTCTTTCACAAACACACACATACACACACACACACACACACACACACACACACACACACACACACACACACACACACACACACGCTTTTTATTTTACACTCGCTAAACAGCTAAAGCACCACTTAGCGAGTGTAAAATAATGGCTACCATTCTACTTTTCTCAGTCCGAACTCCACGGTGGCTTGATAAGGTGTTGTGAAGCAGTGGACATGTTTCTCAACGGACTTTATTTGTACATTAATACCCTGCTGGAGAATGCTCTTTCACCAGTCAGGGTACTTATGTACAGTAAGTCTATTCTCTAATAATATGTAGTGGTCTTTAAAGGCTAGCAACTGTTTTCCAAATAACCAAATAGGCATCATGTAGATATTTAGGGGTGAAACTAAAAAGAAAATGTGTTAGGCAGTGATGTATTATTCTCTCAGTTTTTGTAGCTTTATTAATAACACTCAGCTACCCTATTCTTTATAACATGCACATTTTTCTCTATCTCCCTCTAGATTTGCTCTGACAAATATACCAATTCTACAAACTCTGTAGGGATGGTGTTATAAAATGAATAGGTTTATATGCCACTATGATTATCATTGGACATTCCTTCTATGTGGCACTAACCCTGGAATTCAGAAACATTTGCTACATTGCTGTATGCAATTGTGTGTGACATGCTTAGGAAATGGGCTCTCTGTAAAAGTGTTGTGTTTTACTTATATTTTTCTAAGTACTATATATATATATATATATATATATATATATATATATGTATATATATATATATATATATATATATATTTTTTTTTGGACATTTTTAATGCAAAATAGTTCCTCCACCTAATGTTTCAGACTTTGTGTAGTGTATGTTAATGGTGTTGGAGGAAGCATTTTGCATTAAAAATATATATAAAAAATAATTTGTTTGTTTGTCTTTTCGGAATTTCCCGGTAAGGGGTCACCACAGCGGAACTCCGGTCTGCTAATGATTGGCAGTAGATTTTTATGGTGCCGAGTTGCCAGCCCGATGCCCAACCTTCAGCGAAGGCACACCCATTCATGCATGTCTTTCGGAGGTCACTTGACTACGGGGAGGACATGCAGACTCCACACAGAAGGCTCTCCCTACATACTATCTGAGAAACGAATGGGAGAACCTCTTGCTGTGAGGCAACAAGCAACCGCTGTACCACCGCGGCATAATACAGTACTTAAAAAAAAGAAAAAGTAAGTAAAACAAAACGATTTACAGACAGCCCATTCTCTCTCTCTCTCTCTCTCTCTCTCTCTCTATCTCTCTCTCATACACAGCTTTAATAAACAAGATCTCTCTCACTCTCTCTTTCACACACACACACACACACACACACACACACACACACACACACACACACACACACACACACACACACACACACATTCCTCTCTGCTTTCATACATGCACTCACTCACTCAAGATCGCTGTCACTCTCTAGATGTCTCTCCCACACATACAGACACTTCTGTTTTCATACAGGCATTCATTCACACTTGATTTTTTTCAGTCTCTCTCGATCTCTCTCACACATTCACAGTCACTCTTGCTTTCATGCACACATTCACTCACGCAATCAGATAGCAACATGAACACACATACACACAATCATCTCTCTCTTACTTTCATACATGCATACACTCTCTCTCTCTCTCTCTCTCATACACACACACACACACACACACACACACACACACACACACACACACACACACACACATGCACACACACACACATGCTTTTTATTTTACACACGCTAAACAGCAAAAGTACCGCTTAGACCGCTTAGAGAGTGTAAAATAAAGGAGACATAGCATATAAAATTGCATTAAAATAATGATGGTTACGTGTGATACAGGTTTAGATTTTAAAAGTGTGAGTGTTGCTTTAATTATTTGATATCACTCCAATAGTAATTTTATAGATATAAAATTCTATTTTTATACTTTGTTTATAATATAGCATGTCTTTCCCTGAGTGCTATTGTGTGTCACTATACTATCAGTAGCACACTACTGGACCATTTTAAGAACCCAGAATGTAGCATAACTTGCCCTTTTTAGTGTCATTTGTTGCATTGTGTATTATATTTAACAGTACTTTACTCAGCTATGACATGATATCAGAAAGTGTGCCACCTTACTTAAATTTCATCATAATAATGATTAACTTTTAATAAGATAAATAGTTTAACCTTTTTAAACTCTAAGCAAAAATAAGTAGCTTTAATTTCATATATAGCTAAAAGAGTCAAACTCTTAACATTTTAAAAAGGGAACTAGTATAAAACTGATGTAGAGAAAGAAAGAAATGGTATACCTTGCAGAGAATAATATGCAGCACCTGTTCAAAAGTATTCAAGCACTTATTAAAATTAATGACAATTCATAACCATGAACTACACTGATTTTCATTTGTCCTTCAGTTTTTTACTATTTTAGTCCTTTATTAGCCAACCATCTCTTGTTGCATTTTTCTTCAAAGAAGTTGATAGATTCCAGTCTATTTCTTCTGTTTTTTTCTAGGATTTTTTTTTACTGTATAAAGACCATAGCATCTTCCAAGGTGATAAAATCTTCTTTCCTTTTGGAAGGTGAATCCTTACTTTTGCTGGAAACAAGATTTGTGCTTTAATATTGTTTTTCTTTAAGCTTTTAACTAGTGGCTCACATTCTTTTCTCTTTGACATGACTAAAGTGGAATAGACATTGTCAAATCTTATAGTATTTTGTGAAGGTGTTTTTTTTTTTTTTTAAGATGCATTAGAAAATGATCTAGCTGCCCTGTTGAAATCAAAGGAAAAAGCTTCAGACAGGTTCAAAACTTTAGGCAGCCAGGAATTAAGGTAAAGGATCATACTGTCTCCCTCTTCTCTTTTGTGAATTCGGCAAATCCCTATGTTATTCCTGCTAGATCTGCTCTCTAAGTATTCTATTTGTTCTGGAATAAGTTTTGTTTCAGAAGAAATCCAGTGTTATTCTCATTTTCAAGCAATTTTCCATTCAAATCACACATTGCCTCTTCTACACCAACGATTTGTGATGACTTGTTTAAGACATTCACTCAGCACTTTTACATTCCTCTTTAAAATTGTCCAGTTTGCTTTCTAATTTATCTACCTTTACAGATAACAAGCTATACTCAGTAATAGCAATGAGTTATGTCATTTTCATTCTATTGTTCTATATACTGGACTTTGAATGGCTCATTCTGAGACATCAGGTTCTTTCTATTTTTCTTGACTTGAAAAAGCAGTTAAACGAGTTTCAAATGTGTTACTTTTGTAGTAAATCACAGCTATAAATACATCAAGTTTTGAAATGTTCTGTTTCAGTTTTTTAGTAAAATCCTGTCAGAGATGTTAAAATGAAACAGAGCTAAAAAAAAAAAAAAAAAGTACTGTTAACTGTTCACACATCTTGGCCACACCTTCCTATAATGCTTTCTTATGTCTCAGCTTCCAAGTAAGCAATAATGCATGACAGGGTATATATTAATGTGTAATTAACACCCACCCAGGGGTGGTACGAGGCCCAATGCCACAGGCAGAGGGCCTCTGCACCTCCGAAGGCCATTAATTACACATTAACACACACCCTGGAGGGCATTATTGTGCTTAGGAAATGGGGTCTCTGTAAAAGTGTTGTGTTTTACTTACTTATATTTTTTTAAGTAATATATATATTTTTTTGTATATTTTTGATGCAAAATAGTTCCCTCACCTAATGTTTCAAACTTTCTGTACTGTATGTTAATGGTGTTGGAGGAAGCATTTTACATTAAAAATATATATATAAAATATTACAGTACTTAAAAAAAGAAAAAGTAAGCGCATTCTCTCTCTCTCTCTCACATACACAGCTTTCATACACAAGATTTCTCTCACTCTCTCTTTCACAAACACACACACACACACACACACACACACACACACACACACACACACACACACACACACACACACGCACACGCTTTTTATTTTACACTCGCTAAACAGCTAAAGCACCACTTAGCGAGTGTAAAATAATGGCTACCATTCTACTTTTCTCAGTCCAAACTCCACGGTGGCTTGATAAGGTGTTGTGAAGCAGTGGACATGTTTCTCAACGGACTTTATTTGTACATTAATACCCTGCTGGAGAATGCTCTTTCACCAGTCAGGGTACTTATGTACAGTAAGTCTATTCTCTAATGATATGTAGTGGTCTTTAAAGGCTAGCAACTGTTTTCCAAATAACCAAATAGGCATCATGTAGATATTTAGGGGTGAAACTAAAAAGAAAATTTGTTAGGCAGTGATGTATTATTCTCTCAGTTTTTGTAGCTTTATTAATAACACTCAGCTACCCTATTCTTTATAACATGCACATTTTTCTCTATCTCCCTCTAGATTTGCTCTGACAAATATACCAATTCTACAAACTCTGTAGGGGATGGTGTTATAAAATGAATAGGTTTATATGCCACTATGATTATCATTGGACATTCCTTCTATGTGGCACTAACCCTGGAATTCAGAAACATTTGCTACATTGCTGTATGCAATTGTGTGTGACATGCTTAGGAAATGGGCTCTCTGTAAAAGTGTTGTGTTTTACTTATGTTTTTCTAAGTACTATATATATATATATATATATATATATATATATATCTATATATATATATATATATATATATATATATATATTTTTTGTACATTTTTAATGCAAAATAGTTCCTCCACCTAATGTTTCAGACTTTGTGTAGTGTATGTTAATGGTGTTGGAGGAAGCATTTTGCATTAAAAATATATATAAAAAATAATTTGCTTGTTTGTCTTTTCGGAATTTCCCGGTAAGGGGTCACCACAGCGGAACTCCGGTCTGCTAATGATTGGCAGTAGATTTTTATGGTGCCGAGTTGCCAGCCCAATGCCCAACCTTCAGTGAAGGCACACCCATTCATGCATGTCTTTCGGAGGTCACTTGACTGTGGGGAGGACATGCAGACTCCACACAGAAGGCTCTCCCTACATACTATCTGAGAAACGAATGGGAGAACCTCTTGCTGTGAGGCAACAAGCAACCGCTGTACCACCGCGGCATAATACAGTACTTAAAAAAAAGAAAAAGTAAGTAAAACAAAACGATTTACAGACAGCCCATTCTCTCTCTCTCTCTCTCTCTCTCTCTATCTCTCTCTCATACACAGCTTTAATAAACAAGATCTCTCTCACTCTCTCTTTCACACACACACACACACACACACACACACACACACACACACACACACACACACACACACACACACACACACACACATTCCTCTCTGCTTTCATACATGCACTCACTCACTCAAGATCGCTGTCACTCTCTAGATGTCTCTCCCACACATACAGACACTTCTGTTTTCATACAGGCATTCATTCACACTTGATTTTTTTCAGTCTCTCTCGATCTCTCTCACACATTCACAGTCACTCTTGCTTTCATGCACACATTCACTCACGCAATCAGATAGCAACATGAACACACATACACACAATCATCTCTCTCTTACTTTCATACATGCATACACTCTCTCTCTCTCTCTCTCTCTCTCATACACACACACACACGCACACACACACACACACACACACACACACACACACACACATCGCTTTTTATTTTACACTCGCTAAACAGCAAAAGTACCGCTTAGACCGCTTAGAGAGTGTAAAATAAAGGAGACATAGCATATAAAATTGCATTAAAATAATGATGGTTACGTGTGATACAGGTTTAGATTTTAAAAGTGTGAGTGTTGCTTTAATTATTTGATATCACTCCAATAGTAATTTTTATAGATATAAAAATTCTATTTTTTTATACTTTGTTTATAATATAGCATGTCTTTCCCTGAGTGCTATTGTGTGTCACTATACTATCAGTAGCACACTACTGGACCATTTTAAGAACCCAGAATGTAGCATAACTTGCCCTTTTTAGCGTCATTTGTTGCATTGTGTATTATATTTAACAGTACTTTAC
>NC_056726.1:1435587166-1435814666 GCF_019279795.1 Protopterus annectens
ATCTTACCTTCTCAAGAATGATGACATAATCAAATTCAATAATTGGCTAAGGTTTTGGTGTCATTTGAATGGGGTACAATATTTGTCAGCCTGAAAGAAAGTCCATGCTGCTTCTCTAGGAATGGTCTACACCTGTCTTCTCTAGGATTTTGAATACTGGCTAACACATTCTCAATCTACATAATACCTTACATAGGAAATGTCAGCCAGATATATCCACAAAAATAAGAGATCATAAAAAGGATAATATGAAGGTGATTCTGATCAATGAGAGGAGCCTAACCCAAAAATTCTATAACCTTCAAGCCATCCTCACCTTGGAGGATATAGACATTGATTAGTGACAGAGACATAATTTAAATCATCCAAGAGTATGCCAGGTGTACAGGGCTATAATGCCTCCCATACTTATTGACCATCTATTAGGCAGGAGGGAAAAGTTGGGGGTGTCCCAATGTTTATCTGAAAGTCTTACATCTAGGCTGGTTAAAAAGCATGATTCATTAGAACTTCTCCATGTCCAACTCACTATCAGTAAAGTCCCTTACCATATTATCACTAGCTATAGAACTCATTCTATAACCAAAGATAGTCACAACACCTTTTTACAAAAACTGAAGTCATTCAGCATTAAACCCAATACCATTTTCCTGCGTTACTAACTATCTAACTATAGACTAGGAAACAGAGATTTCTAGATTTTGTAAATGCAACTGCTCTTGAACAACTAGTGAGAGTAGCCAATATTCTTTACAATATTCTTACTAATATGGGTGGATCATACTCCATCCCTGGCATATCATCTTCATTCACCAGGTTAGACCATAAAATTGTTTGTCTTGAAACAAAATGGATACCTGAACTTCCAGTGATACCTAGAATGTTTAGAAATTTCTCCAAGACAAACTTTCTATTTCTAATTAATACCCTGGCAAGTTTTGAATTTCCACCAAACCATGCAAACTCCATAGAAAATGAGGAATCATGCACTACTAACTTGTACTGCCATAACAATAGCTGCATAGAAGCAGTTGTACCTTGTAAAAACAAGGGTAGGGTTAACCCCAGAAACAAACTTCCCTGCTCAAACCACCACATTAACAAGCTTTACAATAAAAGGAAGAGAATTATAGCCAAAATTCAAAAGAATAAACCACAGCAGGCAAGGTCCACCACCATGAAAATAAATAAACAACTCCTGGGTTTAATTAAAACCAAAAAGCTAAGTTTGAAGCAAAAATAGCTACTTAAGCAAACAACAAACACAGAGCCTTCTTTAGCTGTGCTTGCAACCACAGCAGAACTATGCAGCAATGTTCAGAGTTGATTGTGAATGATACCCTTACACCAAAGCTGAAAAAATAGCACACCTATTATTTGGTGAATTCAGCTTAAACTTCACCCTTCTCTCTACCTCTATCATGTCACAGGATATTCCAGTAACTGATACTCCCACACTTTCATGCAGGGACCAATTCCTGAAAGCACTGTCAAAGGTCAGAAATACTGCAGTAATACTAATACCTAACACTACTTCAAGATGTATCTTAAAAAGTATGAAGCACAATTTATCCACATTTCTCACAATGCTGTTGAACCTCAGCCTTCACAAAGGCTTTGTAATGAGCAAAAGGAGGAAATCAATGGTCATACCTCTGCACAAGGGAGAGCTATCCGTTGACCTGAGTAATTATCAACCCATAAATTTGACCAGCCTCATCTATAAGGTCATGGAAAGACTTCATGGAATTAAACAATAAGGACATAAGGAACCTCCAAGCATTAGACTCATCCTAGTTCAGGTTCTTAAAAAGCAGATCTCTCTTAATCAACTTAGTAAACTTTGAAAATGTCACCAAAGCACTGGATGAAGACAAGACTGTGCACACCACCTACCTAGACCTAGCCAAACTTTTTGACATACTACCTCACTCAGGCATAGTGAAGAAGCTTAATCAACTAGTACTAAAACCCTATCTCACCCATTGGACTTCCAACTGGTTCATACATTGGACTCTGGAAGTTAAGACAGGGGAAGCTACCTCCATGAAAATACCTGTCACCAATGCAGACCCACAGGTTTCCATGCAAGGACCTGCACTATTTGGCACTGACTTCTCTGAAGTAAATGCCAACACCAAGGGTCTCTGGCTGAGAAAGTTTGTAGATGACTGTAAGTTATGAGCAGTCATGGAATTCCTGAGTGAGTCAACCATTCTGCTTCAAGCATAGAACAGGCACCAGAGCCACAGACTAAAACTAAACACCAAAAAGTGCATTATTGAATATTTTAGCAAATCTAATACCCAAGGAAATTACCATATTCACAATATGTCCCAAAGAGTCTGCCCTGTAGTTTGGGATTTAGGAACATACATAGACAATACCCTAACATTTGACTGACATTTATACACAGTGGTAAGAAAATCATATCTTGCAAAGCTTTTAAGCAAAGGTATAACTTCCAGGTCCACTGATTACATTGTCCTCCTGTATCCTACTCTCATCAGGCCAGTCATTGAGTGCAATGTCCCCTTTTGCCATGTATCTGGCCAGACATATGGAAAAATGTGAATGTTTGTAGAGGTTCCTCACAAAGAAAATTGTTTGTCTTTTCGGCTTTTCCCGGTTAGGGGTCGCCACAGCGGAACTCCGGTCCGCTAATGATTGGCAGTAGATTTTATTATGGTGCTGAGTTGCCAGCCCAACGCCCAACATTCAGTAAAGGCACGCCCATTCATGCATGTCTTTCAGAGGCCACTCAACCACGGGGAGGACATGCAGTCTCCACAAAGAAGGAACTCCAGCCAAGAATCAAACAGGAGAACCTCTTGCTGTGAGGCGACAATGCTACCGCTGTACCACCGTGGCTTCCCTTCCTCACAAAGCAAATACAGGGCCTAAATCATATGTCCTAAACAGGCTGCCTCAAAACACTGCCACTGTACTTGGTTTCCTACAAACTGCTGAGAGGACACCCTTGTCAGGCCCATAACACAGACACTAACCCAGTACCAATGAACTTGATGTACATCTGAAAGTCAAATAGTATTAAAAATATACATTCTGAGGACCTAAGCTTCTTCTGCAATGTAAAGAGAATGGTTTGGTAAGATAGGTACATATCTCAGAAGCTACAACTACTCTGGAACAGACTTCCCTTCCATGCAAAGCAAAGTTCATACCTGTTCCTGTTCAAGTGTAGCCTGGACCTATGTATGGAAATGAGGAAATTTACCCAAAGCCTGCCCCTGTACATAACATTATGGACAAAGGCATCACCTAAATACCCTTTCCTTACAATGCATCCCTTAATAATATTTAATGGCATTACCATAGAAATGATCACTATCTCACCCCAAACTAATTATTATCCCATGGGTAGCATATAAATATAAACCATGAAATTTGGCAAGGATATCTTGGACTTGTGGGATAATTGGCTAGACCTAAATTGACTGCCAAAGGCAGTTAGCCTAGCATTAACCTATGATGATATAAGCTTCTGAACTATGTCTTATCACAACTCAGTGATACAGTGGAGCATTCATTTGGACTGGGAAAGGCACAGTTCTGTTGCCTGGCTGTGTCTACTGGTACCATGCAGAATAACCCCAGCATATGTGCTGAGATATTGCACCTGTCACCCCTGGGATTCCGAATATTGGCTAAGGCTCTTGCCACCCCCATAGTGCCTTTTTTAGGCAAGGCTCAAATTCTAAACCTACCACCCTAGAAAACAAAAACGTGAAGAAACTAAGGGTAATGCTGCTCAATGCCAGAAGTCTAAATCTCAAAATGCACGCACTCGAGGCCCTTCTCAGTATGGAGAACATCGATGTCTGTGCTGTGACTGAAACCTGGTTCAAGGCTCCTGAGAGCACCCCAGCACTATCAGGTTTCATCTCATATCATGCGTTCCGGCCCCAAAACCCAGACCACACCACAAAAGGAGGGGGTGTATCCATATTCATCAAGGATACCCACACCTCCAGGTTGGTGGCTACGCACGAAGCATCGGAAACCATCCAGGTGCAACTAACCATAGGCAAAACTGCTCTACAATTTGTAGCATGCTACAGGCCACCCTCTCAAACTCAGGAAACCCACACAGCCTTCCTGAAGACACTGGAGGGTATAAATGTATCACCAAACACCATCATATTGGGTGACTTCAACTACCCGAATATAGACTGGGAACATTACTCAAGCCCAAACTTTCTAGCCCAAAGGTTCCTGGAGTTCATAAATTCAAATGCCATGGAACAACTAGTCACCGTCCCCACAAGAGGAGAAAATATACTAGATCTCATCATCACGAACATGGGGACAAAATGCTCCACACGGAAGTATATCCCTCATTGGTGAGATCAGATCATAAACTAATCTCACTGGAAATTCACATCCCGCCCCCACCCCAAACAAAAAAGACCACAGTGAAGAACTTCTCTAAAGCAAACTTCACACTACTCAAGACAGGTGTGGTATCCTTCAAGGCCCCCGAGCCAATGGAAACCACAACCCAAGCTGCGGAAGCCCTTACAAATGCCTTCTATGAACACCTTCAGGACTGCATGGATCAGGCAATCCCAAATAAAACCAAGACTCTTTCCACCAAGGGCAAACATCCAGTCTGGTGGACCCCAGCCATAAACAAACTTTACAATAAGAGGAGAAAGCTATTACATGATAGAGCAAAATCCCAAAAAGGGAAGGCATCTTTGATCAGCACTAGCAAGAAACTACGATCCCTCATAAAATCATCCAAGGCCAACTTTGAGAGAAAAATTGCCATAGATTCAAGAAGACAATCATAAGGCCTTCTTCAGCTATGTCAGAAACCTGGGTGGAAACTCCCAGATATGCTCAGAATTAGTCCAAAATGATACAAAAATCACTGAACCCACAGACATTGCCAACATACTGGCAGACAGGTTCAGTGCAAACTTCACCCCCCTCTCCCCCCCAAAAGGAGAGATAACTATCCCAACTGAGAGTAGCCTCCCAGACATCTCAAATGCGCAGGTGAAAGCTGCTCTCTCTAAAGCTAAAAACACAGCATCAATGGGACCAGATGGGGTCCCCGGCTGTGTGCTACATGAACTCAATGAAGAACTAAACCCGCACATAAGGCAGCTGTTTAATCTTAGCCTCACCACAGGATATGTGCCCAAGGAGTGGCATATGGCAACTGTGGTCCCACTCCTCAAAGGTGTTGCCTCTACGGACCCTGGTAATTACCACCCCATAAGCTTAACAAGCCTGGTCTGCAAAGCTATGGAGAGGATCATAATGGAACTCATAAACAAGGACATAGGGGACTTGCAGACCTTGGACCCAACCCAGTTTGACTTTGTCAAGGGCAGATCTTGCCTTTTGAACTTGGTCGACTTCTTCGAAACAGTCACCAAGGCCATTGATGAGGGAAAGGCAGTCCATACAGCCTACCTTGACCTTGCAAAAGCTTTCGACACAATACCCCACTCGGGTATTATAGAGAAACTTACCAGCTTAAATGTAAACCCATATGTCACAATATGGGTTGCAAACTGGCTAAAGGACAGAACCCACAGGGTTAGAGTTGCTGGAGATATGTCAGACTCCAAGCCGGTTACAAGTGGAGTTCCACAGGGCTCAGTCCTTGGCCCCCTATTGTTCAGCATCTACTTCTCAGAAGTACAGGCAAACATAGGAGGACTATGGCTGACAAAGTTTGTGGATGACTGCAAACTGGGTGCCATAGTGGATAGTACATCAGACACAGACATCCTTCAGAGGGGTCTCACGGAAACTGATAGCTGGTGCCAGAGCCATGGCCTGAAGTTAAACGCAAAAAAGTGTATAGTCATACCCTTCGGGAAAAACAAGGTAACCCCAAGCTACCATATAGGTGGCAACCCACTAAGCACAGAAGAGGTTATCAGGGACCTGGGGACCCAGGTTGACAGTGGCCTCTCGCTTGACGCTCACGTTGCTAAAGTGGTTGAAAGACCTTCTACATTGCCCACCTGATCATGAAGGGATTCACATCCAGATCAAGTGAGGTCATTGTTCCCCTGTACTCTTCACTTATCAGACCAATGATCGAGTACAATGCCCCATTCGGGATGTATCTCACCCGACACCTGCAGCAATTGGAGAGACCCCAAAAGTTCCTCACCAAAAGGATAAAGGGACTCCAAAACCTGTCATATGCTGCCAGACTGAAGAAACTCCAACTCTATTCAGTTGCATACCGTCTGCTCAGAGGTGACCTGTGCCTGACATACAAGGCCATGACCAACTTCAAAAAAATGTACCAGTAGAGGAAGACAGCTCAGTCCTTGCTGGAAAATCAGATTTATTCACAACGACACGACAGGACAACCATAAAATGAAGCTCCAAAATAAGTCACAAGCACTAACGCTATGTCTACACACCTGCGTTTTCGTTTGTAACACAAGGCCATGACCAACCCGGAATTAATGGACATGCTCCACCTCAAAAAATCCAAATCCACCAAAACCACTAGAGCAAGAGACTTAAACCTTAGCACGGATATAAATAGGACATGCTGGAGGGATAGATTTATCACCCTGAGACTCCCCATGCTGTGGAATAAAATCCTGGTTCATGTGAGGCAGAGCACCTCGCTGGCTCTGTTCAAGAGAAATCTTGACCGGTGGATGGGAGATCGTAGGTTTACCCCGGGAATCATCTCTGTGTCACTACTGGACAGAGGCACAACAAACTAATGGGCACAGTATTTCTAACATAAGGGGCGGCGTAAGCCACATAACTTTGGGCTAGGCTTATAAATGCCCTAGGGCAGTTAGCCTAGTATAAACCTATGAAAGTATGAAACTATATTCACAGTGCATGCAGTGTTACACAATGTAATGTTGAGAAATGAAATTGTGGCATAGAAGACATATATGCAAGAGGAACATCCCCACCAAACCAGGTAGTGGAGGTTGAGACAGATGAGAATGAGAAGTCATTGGATGTTCAGGTCACAGAGAATGAACACACTAGATGAAGGTGGGCACAGTATGCTATGGCACTTGGCAAGAAGCAGTGAATGGCACATAGCTTTGGGCCATAGTAAAGCATAGATACTTCAGTAAATGTGATACATGGAAACCCAATACCAGACTTTGGTCACTCATGTATAGACTAGCCACACTATGAGTTAGGCATAGACAACCCAAGTAACAAAGTACAAAAGGCAAGACACCATTATAATTTTCACAGGAGTGGGAGGGATCATAAATGTGTAGTAATTTCCACAGGGAAATGTGTGATTGCAGTGGAAACTGAAAACAACACTGTGCAATGTGTTTCTGAGGTGAGAATAGAGTGGACAATTGTAAATGCTCTGGGAAGGGCATCTGTTACTGTACGTGTGTGTGTGTGTGTGTGTGTGTGTGTGTGTGTGTGTGTGTGTGTGTGTGTGTTTATGTGTGTTTTAAACTATGAACTGAATTGCCTTGTATGGGTATACTGGAACACAGCCTCTGTAGAAATCAGTTTGATATACAAATGACATATAATTCTTTACAAAATTCAAGCTAACCATGCTGGCATGCATTACAAATCCACTCCCCTACTTCTCCTGGCATAGCTGGCAATACCTCACATTGTCACATCTCTTCCCCCTTTGAAGACTCAAGGTATTCTTTCAAGTCCCCGTTGAGAAACGTGGCTTGAGAGGTATGGGCCTGTCTCGGAATACATTAACCCATTCCCTGTCTTAAGACAGGGTATGGGTTAAGACAGTGTTAAGACAGAGCATTGGCAGTACTAACCCCAGTATGGTGCTGCACTGTCATATCATATGCCTGCAACACTAGACTCCAGCTTAACAACTTGGCATTTTGCTGGCTGGCTCGATGTAGCCATGTTAAGGGATTATGGTCTGTATCTACTGTAAATTTCCTTCGACACAGATAAGGGTGAAGTTGCTGCAGTGCCTATACTATAGCTAAACATTCTTTTTCTATAGTATAGGCACTGCAGCAACTTCACCCTTATCTGTATCTACTGTAAATTTCCTTCGACACAGATAAGGGTGAAGTTGCTGCAGTGCCTATACTATAGCTAAACATTCTTTTTCTATAGCTGCACAACATTCCTCTCTAGGTTGGAGTATATGGCTGAGATATACGACTGGGTGCTCTTCTGCCTCTGAGGACACCTGGCTTAGTACAGCCCCCACCCCATGGTTTTGAAGCATTCACCTGCACAATAAATTCCTTGCTGTAATCTGGACAGGCTAACACAAGGGGTCCTCCCAAAATCCCTTTAAGCTTTTGGAATGCCTGCTCACAGGCTGGGGTCCACACTACCTTATCCAACCTGATTTTCCTTTTCAGGTCTATGAAGGGAGAAGCTATTGTACTATAATTGAGAACAAACTTTCTATAATACTCCACTGTCCACAAGAATGCTCTCACCTGCTTTTTGGTAACAGGGGCAGGCCACACCTGAATGACTTCCAGTTTGGCAGTTTCTGGCCTGATCTTACTACTCCCTACTCTAAGTCCCACATAGGAAACCTCTGCCATACACACCTGACACTTACTGGGCTTAATGGTCAACCCTGCCCTTTGCAGCCTGCCTGGACTTCCCTGACATGCCGAAGCTACTCATGCCAGAAATGGCTGTAAATAGCAATATCATCCAGGTAAGCAAGGTCATGATCTCCTGCTCCTTCAAGGTTACAATCATCCAGCCTCTGGAAGGTCACTAGGGCATTTTTCATCCCAACAGGCATATTTCTGAACTTGTATAATCTGAAAGGAGTCACAAAGGCTGACATCTCTAGTGGTAGATGTCAAGGGCACCTGCCAGTACCCCTTGGTCAGGTCAGAAGTGGTCAGATACTTAGCCCCACCCAGCTGCTCTAAGACTTCATCTGTCCTAGGCATGGGTTAAGCATCTGACTCTGTGTGACAATTTAGTTTCCTGTAGTCTACACAGACCCTGGTGCTGCCATCTTTCTTTGGTACCATCACCACTGGGGAGGCCAAGGGACTGTTGAACTCCTGGTTTAGCCTCAGTTTCAACATTTTCTGTATCTTCTCTATCAGAGTCTGTCTGACAAACTCAGGCACCCTGTAAGGGGTCTGCTTGATAGGCATTTAGGGTCCTGTATCCACATGGTTCTGCACCAGGTGGATGCACCCAGGTTTCCCAGTGACCATATCCACCAAACTCCTGTAACACTTTTCAGATTTCTCAAACCTGGTTAGGGAATATCCACTGGAATATTGCTACCCCTTCCACTGAGGTGTCAGTCCAAGCCTCACTGAGATCAGTCACCAAATCCCCCCTCAGACTCCTCCTGCCATCCACTGTAAATACTCAGTAGCAGGCCCTACCTATCATAGTAAGGCTTCATCGTGTTAACATGGTACAGTTTGTGCCCCTGCCTCCTGCCTTGCAGTTATACAATGTAGTTAACATAATTGATTTTCCTTACCCACTTTGAAGGGTCCCTCCCAAGCTGCCTGCAGCTTATTGTGTTTGACAGGAATGAGAACCATAACCTGCTGTCCCACGGCATACTCTTGGGCTTGAGCATTCCTGTCATACCATACCTTTCTTTACTGTTGAGCTCCTGCCAGGATCTCCTGGACTAAGCCAATGATCTCTCTAAGCCTTGTCCTGAGGTTTAGGACATATACCACAATAGACTCCTTGTGGGATTCACAATCACCATCCCAATCATCATGATGCAACTCTAAAGGCCCCTCACCCTATGCCCATACAGCAACTCAAAGGGTGAAAAACCTGTGGATTCTTGAGGTACCTCTCTGCATGCAAACAGCAGAATGGACAAATATTTGTCCCACTCTCTCTCTTTCTTAAAATGGTCTGCAAATGCCTGTACTATAGTCTTTAGTGTACAGTTTAACCTCTCCACAAGACCATTAGTCTGGGGGTGGTAGGGGGTGGTCTTTAAGTGCTTCACCCCACAGCACTTCCACAGAGAAGCTAGCAGGTCTGACATGAAATTGGCACCTCTGTTAGTCAATATTTCTCTCTAGAAACCTACCCTGCTGCAAATATCTAACAAAGCATTTGCCACCTTCTTTGCCTCAATGGAGGACAGAGCCACTGCCTAAGGTTATCTAGCAGCATAATCTACTACCACCAGGATATACTTCTTCCCTGTGAAACTTGGGTACTCAGAGGCCCCACAATATCTAAAGCTATCCTCTGAAATGGCTCCACAGTCACAGGCATAGACATGAAAGGGGCCTTGAACTTGTTTCCTGTCTTGCCTACTTTTTGGGACTGCTCACAGGTCCTGCTGTACCATATTACATTCCTTGTAATCCCAGGCCAATAAAAGTTCTGCATAATGTCTCTTGCTATGCTTTATGCCCGTGTGACATTCAGAAAGAATGTCATGGGCTATGGCTAGAAGTGTCAGATGATAGGCTCTAGGCACTACCAACTGCTGTATTACCTCACCCTCTATCCCTCCCTCAGGGATCCCCTTTCTATACAGTAAGACTTTGTTCCAGTATACAGACTCCCCTCTTCCCTGAAAATCAGGTGCTTCCCTAGCTACCTCCCTCAAGCCAATTAGTATAAGGTCTGTGAACTGAGACTGTCCCATCTCTATCTTTGTAACTCTTCCCAGCTCCCCTTCTGCAGAACATCTCCTATCCTCTGACAGCAGTGCCTCACTGTCAGCCTGGGTACTACTACTCACCTCTGCCCTTGTAGTCACTCTGTGAAAGAGAATATCAGATCTGATTTTGTTAATTCTCATTCATTCCTTACGTATGGGGTATCGGTTCTGAGCTCGGAACCAAGCCGGCCATTTTCCAAGCTCGCGACAGCTTTAAACTCTCGAGCTAAACTCTTACCCACAAACCCCCTCTTCCTGTTATCTCAGATTTCATTTGTCACATTGCCATTCGGTCATGTCAAGCTACTTCTCTTGAGCTATGTAGAGTCAATTGTTTTTTAATTGCTTTACAAATTACTTTTCTGTCAGAAAAGTTGATATTTTATTATCTCTTGCCCTATCGTATCTAGCGTTCATAATTTTCTCTGGTTAATTTTTTTTCTGTCCTTTACTGACCCTTTTTACCGAGAGGTAATTTCTTCTTACCATCATTGGTAATCCCTTTCCATTTCCCTTTCATACCTTCGGGTACTCTTTTGTACCATTGTTGGTACTTTTCTATTTATTAATATGGCAGATAAAAAGGGTAGTCCGTGGTTTAAGCAATGTTCTGATTGTGGACACAAACTGCCTACTTCTGATGCACACTCTATGTGTTCATTGTTTGAGAGCTTCCTATTTATCTGTTGAACCACCTCGTAATATATGTGAAAACTCTTCTAATAGAACTTTGTTAGAAAGGAAAAATAAGCTGTTACTGAAGGGACTTCTAAAATCTCCCTTTCAGAGGCTATTTCTGGGCCAGAGGTCTCATCCCCTCCCGAAAGCCCATAAGAAAATGAATGTTTCTACTAAGGCTAAATCCTTGCCTTCCTCCCCGGCTGGGGACTTTCACCAACCAAAATCTAAAAAGGCTAAAATTTCGTCTCCGGAGCTCCGTCATTCAGCCCCAGTGCTTTTGGTGCCCAGAACGTCAGCACTGAGGCCTTCAACTCCACTAGTGATTTTGGCTCCGTCCTCTCCTGCAACATTCTACACATCGGCACCAAGGGGCTCCTCAGTTCAGACCTTTACCATTGTATCGGCACCGACCATTCAGTCAGTGCAGACCTTGGCCGTGTCGGCTCCGAGATCTTCCATGGAACCGAAGCCTTTATTAATGACACCAGTTTTGTCGGTTCCAATTTCGGCACTGACAACCACTTCGGCACCGATCCCTGTGTCAGTGCAGACAATCACATCGGCACCAATGATTTCTTCGGTGCAGACTACAGTAGTTCAGTCTTT
The DNA here is from genome assembly GCF_019279795.1 of Protopterus annectens. Lineage (NCBI taxonomy): Eukaryota > Metazoa > Chordata > Ceratodontiformes > Protopteridae > Protopterus > Protopterus annectens. The sequence continues at coordinate 1,435,599,079 of NC_056726.1, forward strand.
CTCAGCACCGTTGTCCTCGGTGAGATCAGATGAGATGGGCACCGACTCTGCCACTTTTGTGGACAGGCCTGTTTCTCCCTCAGTGTCTGTGAGGTCCACTAGAAGTCTTTTTGAACATGATGTGTTGCGTCTTGTGAACCAGGCATTCTTGGCCAGAGGTATTCCACCCCCCAGGAACTATTCTTCCTTGGGAGGTGATCACCCATCTCCAAAGACACCTTCTTATTCTCCTCCTTCATTGCCTTTAAAGTCCATGGATATAGTACAGTCTTCCCCTTCTGCAGTTCCCTTTATGGATCTCACTAACGAATTGCAGTTGCCTTCATGGCTGGAAAGTTTTGCTACAACCCAGGATGTCAGCTGTGATACGCATAGCTTACTGCTCCACAGCCATCCAGGAACTCCGAGTCTGCAGGCTGAACCACTTAGAGGTGCAGTGCCCCCTGTCCTTGACATACACTCCTCTCCGGGTGGACCAGCCTTCCAACTGATGGAGAAGGCTTTCACTGCTGCTGGCGATACCGGACTGTCTATACCTCTGTCCTCCTCTGGTACACTGGCTTCACATGTCGCACCTAGCGGACACCGGGTGCAAGGGCCTCAGGGCATATTCCCTCAGGAATCCCCTTTTCCGTTGTCTTCCCCAACTTTTCCTGCTGAGGAGGTCCACCAGAAAAGTTCATGTAAGAGGAAGCACATGGACTCCACAGAAGAGTCTCTCACCGAAGACACAGATTTCGATGAGGGGGAAGGATCCCCTCGGTCACCCTCTGAGGTATCCTTTAGCGATATCCTTGAAATCCTGAAACAGAGAGGTGACTGGCAGCCCTCTAATCCGACCCCTGAGGAATCTGTGTTCCTGCAGGCTTTTTGCGCCCGGCCCCCTACCTCCTGGGTTACTCCACCTGCCGATGAACTTGTCAAGTTCATCATGCAGTCTGCTTGGAAGGCCCCTGATATGGTTGAAGCTATTCCCCGGAAGCCAGATAAGATCTTGTCCCCTCCTGCTTCAGACCCCCATTGGTCCAAAGGTCTTCCTGTAGATGCTTTGGTGGTGGAGGCTGCAACAAAAAGGGATCTGGCAGAAGAAGAAAGCCAGACTGTCCATCTGCCTAACAGAGAGTCCCGGGCTTTGGACAGAATAGGGAAGCACACCTTTGCTTCAGTGACGTTTGCTCTCAGGTCCCTGAATTATATGGCATATTTTACCAGGCTTCAAATGGATCTGGTTTCTGAGCTCTCTGAAACCTTGGCTGGTGCAGTATCTGATGAGGTCTGTGACAAAGTGGCCTCTCAGCTGGCCACCATTGAGTCTATATCTAACTTCTCTATGCGATTGATATCTCATGCATCAGAAGTAACAGCTAGAGCGGCTGTGGTCTTGAGACGACATGCCTGGATGCACTTGTGCAACTTCGCAGAACCTTTTAAGTCTTCCTTTCTTAATGCCCCCATTGAGCCCTCCTCATTGTTTGGGCCCAAAGTTAAAAGCACACTGGCCAGATGTGAACAAGACGGTAAGACCCTTTCTGCCATAGGTGTCCATTATTCTTCCCATCAACGTGCTTTCTCCCAAAACCAAAAGAGTGGGAAGATATGGTTCAAGAAATCTCAGGGTCCTTTTCGTGACACACAGGCCGAGTTCTCCCCCAGAGGCAGGGGGGGAAACTCACAGGGAAGACACCCCTTTTGGGGCAGAGGGGGACCGCATAACCAGGGTTCCAGGGATTCTTTCCCTGGTCAATCCTACCAGCACCCCTGAAGAGCGGCCCAACTCCTTTCCTCTGTTGGTGGTTGGGGGATGTTTCTCCTTGTACCCTTCTGCCTGGCTAACCATCACCACCAATTCTTGGGTACAAAGGATCATAACCAGAGGTTATCATATCCTCTTCAATCTTTGTCCTGTCCCTTCAAAAAATCTTCCAGACGTTCCACCCAGTCAAAGGGAAGAAGCAGCACTAGAGATAGAAAAGCTGCTAAGAAAAAGAGTCATCCAAATAGTCCCTCCAGACCAGATAGGATCCGGATTCTACTCAAGACTATTTTTGGTGGCAAAGAAAACTGGGGACTGGAGACCAATTTTGGATCTCAGTGTATTGAACAAGTTTGTGAGAGTACAAAAATTCCGGATGGTCACTATACAGTCTATCCTCCCGCTTTTGAAAAATGATGATTGGATGTGCTCTATAGATCTTCAAGATGCACACTACCACATAAAGGTGGACAGGCCATCACAATGATTTCTGCGCTTCCGTGCGGGAGCCAGTCACTACCAGTTCAGAGTACTACCCTTCGGACTCTCTACAGCCCCCAGAGTGTTCACAAAGTGCATGGCAGTTGTCACAGCTCACTCGTGATTTCAAGGATTCCAGGTGTTTCCATACCTAGACGACTGGCTCATTTCTGCCCCCACCAGACATCTATTGGAAAAAGCCCTGGCATACTCTCTCCTTGCTGCTCAAAGGCTAGGCATAACTATAAACTGGCAGAAATCCAATCTCACCCCATCTCAGTCGGCAGAATTCATAGGGGTTATCTTGGACACAAAAAACTGCAGAGCTGCTATTCCAGAGCACAGAATTTTAAGGATAAAGCAACAACTAATTCTAATCCTTTCAAAGGAAAAATCCATGGCTCACTCGGTCCTACAGCTGGTGGGTTCCATGGCAGCCTCCAACACCATTGTTCCCCAGGCCAGGTTTCACATGAGGCTTCTACAATGGCTACTGCTCACCCAATGGTATCCTTTTCAGCATCCTCTTTCAGCCATGATTCGAGTAACCCACAGGTGCAAACAGGATTTAAATTGGTGGATGTCACACAATCTCTCTCAATGGTCTCTCCCCCTTTCCCCCCAGCAACCCAAGGCCACAGTGACCACGGACGCCTCCCTGATGGGGTGGGGGGGCTATGTCAGGGACAGACAGTCCAAGGCACTTGGTCCCAACTGAAGACCCATCTGCATATAAATGTTCTAGAGCTGAGGGTGGTGCTTCTGGCATTGCAAGCATTCCATCCCCTGCTGCCGTCTGGGATAATTGCAATTCAATCAGACAACATGGTGGTTGTCTGGTACATCAACAAGCAAGGTGGAACCAAATCTTACCCACTTTGTCGAGAGGCCATGAGGATATGGCAATGGGCGATGGCTACCAGCCATTTTCTTCTAGAAACACACATTCCCGGGAGTTCCAACATGATAGCAGACAGACTCAGCAGGTGCATTCTGCAGCCTCACAAGTGGTCCCTGAATCCTTTGATAGCGGCGGAGATCTTCCACTGCTGGGGCCGTCCTTGCTGCGTCCTCTTTTCATCCCCAGCCAACTACAAATGCAGCAACTACATTGCCCTGATTCCCCCTCTGGGACAGTCTCCCAGGGTTGCTCTAGTCCACGATTGGGCCTTGGGTCTTCTCTACGCTTTTCCGCCATTTTCTCTCATTCCTCAGTTTCTGAAGAAAGCCCGGCAGTTGAAGAGCAAGGTAATCCTCATAGCACCATATTGGCCATGACAGATTTGGTTCCCATTCCTTTGGCCTCACCTACTAGATCGACCATGGATCCTCCATCCAATCCCAGAGTTGATCTCACACCCACAGAACCTGATTCATCCCTACCTGAACAGCCTGAAGCTAACGGCTTGGCTACTCCAATTCCCTTGATTGCCAGGCAGAATGATCTTTCTTTAGCAGTACGTGATATTCTCATTGTTTCTCATACGTTCTCCACTAGAATTACTTATGTGAGCAAGTGGAAAAGATTTACCTGTTGGCTGAAAGATAAAAAAGTAGACCCATTTTCAGCACCAGTGTCGATAATACTAGACTATCTGGCCAACCTGTTTCAATCGGGTCTATCGGCCTCTAACATTAGAGTTAATTTAGCTGCAATTTCTAATTTTCATGAGGGTGTCCAAGATTCCTGTCTTATGTCCCATAAATTGTGCAAGACCTTCATAAAAGGTGTGAATCATCTGAAGCCACCTTTTAGAGTACCTATTCAACCATGGGATTTATCACTAGTTCTACAAGCTTTGACAATGGCACCTTTTGAACCAGCCTTTTCTTGCGACCTCAAGTATTTGTCATGTGAAATCTTGTTTCTGGTCACTATTACTTCTGCCAGATGTATTTCTGAACTTCAAGCTTTATGTATCAAGAGTCCATACTTGATTTTTCATAGAGATAGAGGGTCTCTGAGAACTAATCCATCATTTCTGCCTAATGTGATCTCTGAAATGTCCATTAATCAAACCATTGAATTGTCAGTTTTCTTTCCCAACCATTCAAACAGAGGAGAGTATTGCCTACATACCCTTCATATACACAGGTAAATCTGTTTTTACCTCAACAGGACTAAATCTTTTCGTAAATCTGACCAGTTATTCTTGATCTTTTCTGGATTTAGATTAGGATCGGCTGTTGCTGAGGTCACATTAGCTAGATGGTTGAAGGACTGTGTGACCTTTATTTACACACAATGTAATATCTCGTTGCTTGCTACCATGAATGCTCATTCAACTAGGTCGGTGGCAACTTCTGCTGCCTTCCATGTCAGAGCTTCTTTACATGATATCTGTGCAGCCGCAACTTGGGCTACACCTCATACCTTCATCAATCATTACAAATTGGATTTGGCCTCCAGGGGAAGAGCATCTTTTGGTTCTATGGTGCTCAGGAATGTCCTTTCATGAGAGCCTCCCAGGATTAGAGGTAGCTGGGGACTCTGTCCCATATGTAAGGAATGAACGAGGATTAACAATATCAGATAAAGAAGTTATGTCTTACCATAACATTCCATCTGTAATGTTGATCCTCTTTCAGTCATTATGACCCTCCCTCCTTCCCCCTCATGTGGTTTCTAGTGGATCTCACCATCCAATTCTCTTAGGTTATTTGACCAGAGGTAGCCTCTACCTTCTTTAATTGCAAACTCAATCTGAGGTAACAGGGAGAGGGGGATTGTAGGTAAGAGTTTAGCTCGAGAGTTTGAAGCTGATGTGAGCTTGGAAAATGGCCAGCTTGGTTCCGAGCTCGGAACCGATACCCCATATGTAATGACTGAATGATGATCAACAATACAGATGGAATGTTATGGTAAGACATAACTTCTTTTTCCTACCAGCAGCTGTGACTCATCTTTAGGCTCACTGCTACAGGGTAGTTCCATCCCTGAAATAGCAACCTCATCAGCCCTGGCTTCAGGTGTGGAGTCTGTTTGGGTCTACCCCAGGCTATCAGACCCACATGCCTGACTCCAAGCCTGACTGCATGTAACTGCATGAACACAAGGTAGTGAATTATCAGAATCATTCCCTATCAAGACATTTGCAGGGATATCCTCAAACACACATACTTGCTTGCTTCCTTTTCCACTCTCCCAGTCAATCCCAAAGGCATTTGGAATGGGGTCCCTCATAAATCTCTGATGGGAGTGGACTTCCCAAGCAAGTACTGCTCCTTTTTAACCACTGCAGGCTTCACAATGGTTATGTCAGAGGCTGTGTCTCTCTTAACAGTGACCTATTTTCCATTGACTAAGATAGGAAGTACCCTCTGGTGATAGTTTGCTACTTCTGTTGTCTCCAGACAATGTACCACTGGCATACAGTTATTCCCACTTGCTGGCTCCCCCACCTTTTGTCCCAATCTTGCCTCCATGGACATCTATATGGTACATGTCACCACTGGTTACATTTAAAACATTTAACCCTTAATCCTGGCCATGTACCTGAACTAGTGGCTTCCCCTGTAAATGGTGGACTCTTTTGGGGTGTTTTATGCTGCTCACCATGGATTCTCTTATATCCATGTGCAGCACTGGTTATCCCCTTCTTGTGCAATGATGCCCTGCTTGCTAAGTAGAGATCCCCTATTTTTCACCAACTCATTTGCAGAGTTACACTCTCGATCTGCCCACCAGACTCTCATGTCCTCAGGCAAAGTACTAACCAAAAGGTCTGCCAGCCCTTCAAAAGTGGTGACCTGATACCCAGTCACCCACCTACGAAAATAAGTGCTTAACTCAGCAATATAATCACACACACTTTCATCTGCCATGCGTCTATGCTCACAAAACTTTTTTCTATAAGCTTCAGGTGTTAACTTAAAGCATTCAAGTAAACATTTCTTTACTTTGTCATTTAAACAGTCATTATCAGACAATTTAGAAACAGTATTTACAGCTTTACCATGGAGTAAGGGGGTCAGGAATCATATCCACAGCCCTTGGTCAACCTGTTTACATACCCTTTCAAATATATGAATGAAAGTATTAAAATATCACCCTCTGCAAACTGTGGAAGAAATTTACTGACCTTTATTGCTTTTGAGTTTCAGTTATTCCCTTCCCCATAATCTCCATGACCCTGGCAAAAAGTCAGTATCTCCCTTTCATGTTGATGTTGCTTCTCATATTCTTCGGCTCCAAATGCCCCAGTGTCTCATTTTCTTCAGTTTCCAAATACCACAATCTCTCTGCTAATTCTAATTCCATCCATTTTGCCTAATGCAGTCTATCCTTTTCTTCAGCCCCCAAATGCCACAGACTCTGCTGATTCTAAATCCAAATGTTTGGCCTCCAGTTCAAGTCTCTTTAACTTCAGATGTTTTTTTAAGTCCTCTGGGGAAAAGGTGAACTGTCCTGTTTATGTTCACTGCAAATTCTCATCACCAGACTGATTATTCTCCTGATTGCAGGTCTGAGCTGTGATTAAGGCTGAAATAATTTTCTCTTTAGTCTGGTTGGCATGCATCAGTCCTTTGGCTTTGCACACCTTGGTCAACTGGTTCTTTGTCAGCTTGCCATAATCCTCTGCTGACATCTTTGCCTGCTTTCCATGACTAAATCAAACTTTCAATAAAAAAATAAATAAAACTGTTGTGAAGTGAAACTCTGAATGTTTACCTTGTGGCTGCTCTGAAGTGAAACTCTGAATGTTTACCTTGTGGCTGCATTACAGTACACCCATCTTCAGTGACAACTGCCTACACACTACATAAGTTCAATTAATATCAACACCACTGCCTCCAATATGTGATGTCTCCTCTCTTGGGCAGTTATCAAGGAGCCAGAATCCTCACCATGAGTACTGGAGAGGAGTGTTTACTTTGAACAAAAATAGATAACCCAGTATTTCCATATGCAGTTCTCTGCATCAAGCACAATGTCCCTTTGGAGTACACAAGAAACACACTAAGTCTGAGGTCTGGTTCCTCTCACTCTCTCTTTCTCCAGATCCCAGTAACACTCCCCAGTGGCACAGCTGTAGGGCTTCGTCCTCTGCCAAGTGTCCAAGCCAAGTCCACCTCTGTGAAACCAGTGCTTCATGTCCTTGCTCCAAGCAGCTGACACACACGCGCTCTTTGAGATTTGGTTTACACACACACACACACACACACACACACACACACACACACACACACACACACGCACACACATGCATGTACACACACTCAAGCGCAAGGCTGGCACAGATTTACTAGCTATGCCCCTTTCTGCCCAGACTGTAAGGTTGCTACTGCCACCAGACACTCTAAAGCCATTTACTCTACAGTACCTAATTATACTGAGTGAAATTAATAATACAAGTACTAATGGTTGGCCAATGCAGTAAGGTTTCCAAGAGTGGCAACAGTGTCACCAAATAAATATAAGTCCTGCCAAAGTTTAAAATATTCTCTATAGAAGTATCCACAATGAAAAGTTTAAATATATTTAGTTATAAGTAATAAAAGAATGTGAACATTCTAAATATCTATTTACAATAAATACCACAGTTTCAATCACAGGAAATATTAAAAATAACACAGGTGGATAGGTTCACACAGTTATAGGAAAAACAATACTTAACTAATTTCACAATATTTCCTGACTGATCTAAATAATTATTCCCTAGTTACTTACTGGAGCAAGGCAAGATGAAGTAGATGAGAGATCCTTCTTTGTCAGGTTGCAAAGACAGAGTGCAATGAGACTTCATTCTCACCTAGTACTAAAACCTCATTTTTAGTTATAGATTTCAGAGGGACATGACATACATCTGATCATCTGACTTCTGGTTCCCATGCTTCCCCGTTGGCTAGAAGCTGTCAGGATTTAGTACATATATCTCAATAATGCATACACACAGAGCCTTGCTAAGATCTGCTGCAGCTCCTGGAAGTCATAAAACAATTTCAAACCTCCTCCCTTACAGAGTAGCAATTAGTTCACCCCAACCACAATGCAGGAAGCTTCCTGGTAAAGACTTTTTGTATCTGGCTGCATTGAGAACTGTAAGATACAATCTTTATGGCCTAAGGCAAGTAATTTAACTTCAAAGTTTGTGATTAACCTCTACTCTTCCAGTATAATTTCTTAAAACATATCCATTTAAACAGTCAGAATAATACATGCATATTTTTTGTCCAGCAAGGAATAATGTTGCTACACTTTTAATATAAGCAGCTTAACAAGTACATTTTTTCAACACAAGCATCTGTACAAATCAGTTTGATATACATGCCATATAATTCATTACAAAATTCCAGCAAGCTGTGATGGCATATGTTACACATCCAAATGCCCTACTTCTCCTGGCTTAACTGGCAATACCTCACATCATCACACTGGTCAGCATTCTTCTGGCCAGATAGCTGTTGCTATAAGATTTCCTTCTCCACATGAAAGAGCTTGGATTTTCATAACTTTCCTTTGACAAGCATGATACTGGGTGGAGAAAGATTGATCTGTATGAGTGCTACTAAAGGTCTGTGGCTGACAATGTTTGCTGCTGACTGCAAACTGGGAGGGGTCATAGAATCTCCAAATGATGTCAGCATCCTACAAGACGGTCTTACACAAACAAATGATTGGTGCCAGAGTTATGGCCTTAAACACAGTGCAAAAAATGTATTACCATTTCTTTCAGTAAGAGCGGTGTTCCTGCTAACTACCACATCAATAGCAACAACTTAAGTAAGCACTCAGTAGTGAGAGACCTGGGCACACAGGTTGAGAGTGGCCTTACCTTTGACCACCATGTCTCCACAGTAGTAAGAAGGGCATTCTATAATGCTCATCTCATAAGTAAGGGCATTGCCTCCAGAACATAAAGAAGTCATAACCTCCCTGTATGCTTCCCTCATCAGGCCAATAATTGAGTACAATGCCCCTTTTGGTATGTACCTTTCCAAGCACCTCCAGCAATTGGAGAGACCACAAAGGTTCCTCACAAAGAAATTTCAAGGTCTTCAAAATCTGATCTATGTGGATCATCTGAAATCACTGTCACTTTATTCTGTTTCATACAAACTACTCAGAGGTGATTTCTGCCTATCATACAAGGCAATTTCTGACCCTGCATTCTTGGAAATGCTGCATATCTGTAAGTCAAATGGTAGACAGGTTAATCACTCTAAAGACCTTAACCTGGTAGATGACATTAATAAAACCTGCTGGAAGGACAGATTTGACTCCCAGAGGTTACTACACATTTGGAACAGAATCTCACTTCATGTCAAACAGAGCACCTCAATGACCCTCTTCAAACACAATCTCATTGATTGGATTGATGACTGTAAATTCACCCTGGGAGTTCAACCTGTGGCCCTCATGGACATGAGCTATAGGTGTTGATCATGGAAATAAGGGTAAGAACTTGGCTAGGCTTGCAAGGGCCCTATGGCCATTAGCCCAGTAACTTCCTATGATCTTATGATCCTATGTCACTATGGAATGCTTGTAATATGAGTATATGTAGTCTACAACTGTACATGTGTTGCTGTCATGCTAATATATACACATAAGTGTTTGCCAGATATTCATACCTGACTTTATGGCATTGCCACAGACAACTATCTCCATCCCCCCAAAATGCCTTTCCACAACTATACAGTGCAACAAAGACAATCTGTCAGGTAACCCTCTACTGTATGTCCACTATGTGTCCCATTTAAAAAATCATAGCTATTCAGGCATAAATCAGCTGTTACTGTAAGTAGTAGCAGTTACCCACCTGCCAGTAGACACTAAGCCTGAAATGCAGTTTGTATTCAGCTATACAGCTGCAGCTGTGTTAGTTTTCTGGTCTCCACAAGACTCATCCTGATACAGAAGCACTGAACATACATGTCTAAGAAACAAAGTAAAATGTGTAGTTCATGATGACTCAGTGTGGTTATGCATGCGATCCCAGTACATTACACATTTACATGTACATTTCCCATCTTTCAAATACAACTGCAGACCCCATTTCTAAGATATTGGTAAGATGCCCTTCTACACAGTTGACTCTCTATGTAAACATTTCACAATGCTTTGGGATGGAATCTTTAAATGCTGCCTTATAGAATTCTTATTGCATTTCCTTCTAGTAATCTTTCTTATTACTTGTGTAACACCTACCTTGCTTTTCTGTCTTTTTTTAAAATGTCTGTCAATACATTTAAAATGTATTTCCTCACAGTATATGCACAAAGAAAACTTCAGTGAAATAGGGCAGCAAAAACAATGCAGGTAAAATGTAGAACCTATCCTACATAATACTGCTACCTTCCTCCTTCCCAGTCTTCTTCACACAGCAACTTTCCAATCAGTCCTGTACATCTTTGACTTAATATGCAACAAGCCTCTAAACAGCTGCCAGTACTGATATAGTTTTGGACTCCATCCACAATGTTTATACAGATGAGAAGGGAAACCTAGGCAACTGCCTATGGCCTAGTGCTAGCTAGGAAACCCAACCATAACAAACACTGAATAAAAAACTCTACTGGTCACTATAGAGCATCAACTTCAGTCTCTTTGATTGAATGACAATCTAAACCAATGAGAGAGAGAGAGAAAGACTTCATGGAGCTCAGATCAGATTAGTATGGTCTTTTGCTACTTAAGAACAGCAGTAATTTTAGATTTATTTTTAAATGAAGTCTTATGTTGCAGTGGGAGTGGGAGTGGAATGAAATGGAAGTCATATTTTGTAGTGCAGAGCAAAAGCTTTGGATTTTGTTTTCTAAGATGTAGTCTTATTATGCAGGATGCAACAATCACACAGGTGTATGATTATCAACTACACAGTCTTGTTATGTAGATCTTGTTTGTCTGTAATGCCCCTGTCTGGTTAAAAGGGGTTAACAGAGTTAAATCCTGTAACTTACATCGCTGGGTGGCTAGACCTGCCGTGGTAGTTCATTCAACCATTCACTCACACACACATTCTCACCTATGGCTAATTTAGATTGTCCAATCCACCTACTGCATGTCGTTGGAATGCGTGAGGAAAATGGAGCACCCAGAGGAAACCCACATGACGGCAGGGGAACATGCAGACTCAGCACAGAAGGTACCCCATATATATATATATATATATATATATATATATATATATATATATATATATATATATATGGGTCTACTTCAAAAACCAGAAATCCCACTTGCACGACATTCATATAATTGAGATGACAAAGCCAACACTTCAGAAGACCAGCTGCCCGGAACACCATCTTTCAACTCCAGGTAAGTAACCACTTAGCCAACCTGAAAAAAAAAATTACAATTGAAACAAACTAAACACACCTATGTGGGGAGGAGCTGCACCTCCTCCAACTAAATATCCTAACTCCGAGATCACAGTACATTGGGGTAAGGGGAAAGTTCTCCATGGTGGCCAAGAGGTTACTTACCTGGAGTGAAATGATGGTGTTCAGGGATGTCAGTATTATGGATTTCTGGCTTTTTCGTCTCAGAATTTTAAAAGTAAGGTAGGGGGGATTTGTGGTTTGTGAAGTTGACTCATATATATATATATATATATATATATATATATATATATATATATATATATATATATATATATATATAGGGTCACTACATAATCTCGAAATTTTGAAATATCAAATTTCAAAATCGCAAGACCACATAGCTAAAACCCGTAAATACCAAAAGACCAGAAGTATGAATTTCAAAATCCCGAAGTTCGGAGATGTTGAAGTAGTGCTTCTGATGTTATGGTTTGTGAATGGATAGGTGGAATTTAAGATAAGTATCTATGTTTGAGTGTGTTGGTTAGAGGCTTTAATGTGTGTGCAAGTGTGTGTTGTGACTGTGATGTGCATGTGCAAGGGGAATGTAGGTGTGTCGTGGTGATTTTGTTTGTTTATCTCTGTAGTATGACCTTGGAGTTAGAATATTTAAGTAGGGGGGTGTCAGGGGGGCTTTCCCCCTGCTTGTATTTAGTGTAGGTTTGTGCGTTTGTGTTTCAGGTGAAGGTGTCTGTATGTGTATGTGAGTGGTGCATGTTTAGTATAGTGTTTGGGATTTTAAATTTTGTGCTTCTGGTCTTCTGGTCTTTTTTGGTATCTGGTCTCGGGATTATGGGCTTCGGTATTTTGGGTTTTCAGTCTTATCTACTGAACCCATATATATATATATATATATATATATATATATATATATATATATATATATATATATATATACATATATATATATGGGTCTACCTGAGATGGTCGACAAGCCATTTGGTCGACAGGCAGATTTTTCCCCCTCCTCAATGTTGTGCGACCCTGGAGTTGATATATATAGTTAAGGGGGTGGGGGGCACAGCCCCACATTAGGGGTGAAGCCCCCCACATAAAACTGCTTGTCGACCAAATGAACTGCTGACCAAATGAAAGTCGATCATATGGCCTGTCGACCATGTGATAGGGATCCATATATATATATATATATATATATATATATATATATATATATATATATATATATGCACTGTATGTATATACACTTAATATATACTTAATGAGCTGTCTTTCATCTTTACATAGGTGGGTGGGTACTAGGCTATCTGCCCGAAGGCATTTATAAGCCTAGCCAGAATATGTTGGCTTTCGCCGTCCCCTTAAATTAGTTCCCTGTGCCTCTGTCCAGCAAAGCCACTGAAGTGATCCCCGAGGTAAACTTTCTGTTTCCCATCCACTCGTATAGGTTCATAGGTGGGTACATGTTTGGTGGAGGAGGAGAGGAGGGAGAACATTTATATATACTGTAAATTACAATATTTTAAAAATCTGGGATAGTAATATCCATCAAAAATATATATAAATTAAGCTGATAAATTTTGTTGAAATGACTGTCTAGAAAGCACATTGTTACACAAGCAATAATGCCCAACAATGTGTGTTTGTTACTCAGATGTGTTCTGAGGACCTACACCACCAGTGGAGGGATTCTACACTCCTGGATGGGCATTATTTAGAGTAACACTCACCCTGGAGGGCATTATTGTGCTTGGAGAATAGGCTATTTGTTAAATTGTTTTGTATTTGCTTGTGTTTTGTTTCTTTTAATATAGATATATGTGTGCAACCCAAGAGCCAAACCTAATGGAATTACTGCATATCCATGAGTAAAATGGGCCTAGGGTTATCTGTTCCATGGACTTAAATATGGCCTGTGACTTAAATAGGGCATGCTGGAGGGACAGATTTATCCCCCAGTGACTGCTACATCTTTGGAACAGGTTACCAATTAATGTGAACCAGAGCACCTCTATGACACTGTTTAAGAAGAACCTGGATGAGTGGATGGGGCACTGTAAATTCTTATTGGGGGATAGTACCCACAACCCTTCTGGACATGGGCAGTCATCACTAAATGAAGTCTTTGGTTTTGACTAGTACCTCTATGGTATTACATTGGTTTGAAATAGCTAGGCTTAAAATTACCTCTAGGTTGATAGCTTAGTAATCTCCTATGATCCTATGAAAGTAAAAGACTGTTTTTTATTTATAGGTTCATAGGTAGGTACTAGGCTATTGGCCCTAGAGCCTATATAAGCCTAACCAAAAAGGTACCATGGCTTTCACCACCCAATAAAATTATGTTCCTGTGCCCCTGTCGAGCAGAGCCACAGAGGTGATCCCTGGGGTGAATTTCCTATTTCCTATACAATCATCAAGATTTTTCTTGAAGAGTGCTAATGAGGAGCTTTGTTTGATAATAGACAGTTAGTTTTTTTCCAGAGAATGGGAAATCTCTGGGACAGCACTCTATCCCTCCAGCATGTTCTGTTTATTGTGGTGACAAGGTTTAGGTCCCTAGAGCATGTAATGCGGAGGGATTGGGATTTCTTTAGGTGGAGCATGTCCAACAGCTCTGGGTTTGACATAGCTTTGTATATTAGCAGAGATCACCTCTGAGTAGGCGATATGCGATGGAGTAAAGCTAGAGTTTTTTGAGACGGTCTGCATAGGATATCTGTTTGAGGCCAGTAATCCTCTTTGGCAGATATTTCTGTGGCCTTTCCAGTTGCTGTAGATGTCTTGTGGGATACATACCAAAAGGGGCATTATACTCTATAATGGATCTAGGGAATGACGAGTAGAAGGGAACAATGACCTCTTTTTTCCTGGATGAGAAACCTTTTGTGGTGAGGTGTGCCACGTTGAAGGATTTCCTGACTACTGCGGTGATGTGATTATCAAAGGAGAGACTACTGTCCACCTGTGTCTCAAGGTCTCTTATAGCACTTTCGGTGTTAAGTAGACTACCACCTATGTGGTAGCTCATGGGTACAGAGTTTTTACCAAAGGGGATGACAATGCACTTTTTGGTATTGAGCTTGAGGCCATGGCTTTGACACCAGGGATCTGTCTCCGTGAGGCCCTTTTGTAAGATGTCTGCATCGCTAGGAGTTTTGATTATGGCTACTAGTTTGCAGCCATCCTCGAACTTCATTAGCCATAGACTTTCTGTGTTAGCCTGTACTTCAGAAAAGTAGATACCAAACAGGAGAGGACCCATGACTGAACCCTGTGGTACTCCACTTGTCATTGGTCTGAAATCGAATTTGGAGTCTGCTAATTTCACAGTGTGGGTTCTGTCAATGAGCCAGTTGGCAACCCATTTATGGTATACTAACACTTTCTCTGACTTACACACACACACAAACATACACACAAACATTTAGAAACAGTGTATCTTTAAAAATACATGATTAAACTTAATCATTAATGCCAAACACTAAATGTTTCAGTACTTACCTATTATTGCAACCAGGTTTCAAATGTGTGAAATGGTTCATCTGATCTCAAAGCAGTAAACTGCACTGTGCCTACCTAACAAAATACTTTTGTAAGCCAAACAGTAGATGCTGCAGACTTTGCAACTTTTACTTTATAATAAGGAGAAAAGATATATATTAATGTAATATTAATCTTATTTTAAATAAAATATGTGGGAGTGGGAGTTTGGCATATTGATTAACGTGTTTGCCTTATAGACACAAGGTACATGATTTGATTCTCATGGGGGTAACTGGCTAGGCTTAAAATGGCCCACAAGGGCATTTAGCCTAGTATTAATCTATGAACCTATAAACCTATAATCTATGAACCTATTATTTTCATGTCTTCTAAAGTGCCATCCGTAATGTTCTTAAATTGTTTGAAAGCCTTGCCGTAAAACAGCAAGTGGAAATGACTACATTTGATTACTATTCTTGGTTTGTTTTGTACTTCTTTTTATACTTGTTTATAGATGTTTGTGAAGGAGAAGTAAAATATATGAGTTTAGGTCGGCACAGTGCAGTTTATTGGGTTGAGATGAACCATATGTAATATTTTATTTTGCTTGCATTGCTGCATTGCTTTTAAGACATTCCTGATGTGGATTTCCCAAACTTATGATGTAGTCATTACTTTTCCAAGTGAGCAGGTGATTGTGGACTGTTGTGAAGAAATCCTGGGTGTATGTAGTTTCATGACTGGTGGAGTACCTTTCTCTTTGCTGTTCTTTCTTTTCTTGGATTTTGCTGCTTTTTTGTGAAGATGGATGGGTGATTTGTTGTGTGTTTGCAATCAGATTGCAAGTTGTTTTCTTGCAGTTGTGTTGCTTGTCTTGCTGAAGAATTTGTTTTCTGTTTTCTTCTCTTTTGAAGTCTGAAAGATGGTGTTATCTTTTTTTTTAAATTGCGGTGCTTTCTTGAGGCTGTTGGTGAATGTCAGCATCTAGTGTTTGCCTCGAGACAGTATTTCTTTAGGTCGGCGCATTGACACATTTGGAACATGGTTGCGATAATGTATAAGTACCAAAGTTTCTTTCCTTCATACCTGTCAACAGTCCTCACTTTCAAAGAATGTCCATGTTTACCTAATGTTTAGTTTGTCTCTGTTCCTCATAAGATTTGTGATTGCTGGCAAATCATTGAGGGTTGAAGTCATAGGTTCATAGGTTCATAGGTTCAT
Source organism: Protopterus annectens (assembly GCF_019279795.1). NCBI lineage: Eukaryota > Metazoa > Chordata > Ceratodontiformes > Protopteridae > Protopterus > Protopterus annectens. Next base: position 1,435,615,307 of record NC_056726.1, read on the forward strand.
ACTAGGCTATCTACCCAAGGGCATTTATAAGCCTAGCCTAGAGTTTTGTGGCTTTCGCCACCCCTTTATTTTGAAGAAAACTATGCCCATTATTTTGCTGTGCCTCTGTCAAGCAGTGACACTGAGGTAATCCCTGGGGTAAATCTGCGATCTCCCATCCATTGGTCAAGATTTCTCTTGAACAAGGCCAGTGAGGTGCTCTGCCTCACATGTACCGGGATTTTGTTCCACAGCATAGGGAGTCTCTGGGTGATGAATCTGTCCCTCCAATACGTCCTATTAATAACCGTGTCAAGGTTTAAGTCTCCCGCCCTTGTAGTTCTGAGGGATCTAGATTTTTTGAGGTGAAGCATGTTCATCAATTCTGGTTTGACATGGCCTTGTATGTCAGGCGCAGGTCACCTCTGAGCAATTGGTAAGCGACTGAATAGAGCTGCAGTTCTTTCAGTTGGGCAGCATAAGACATATTTTTGAGACCCTTTATCCTTTTGGTGAGGAACTTTTGGGGCCTTTCCAGCTGCTGCAGGTGTCGGGTCAGATACATTCCAAATGGGGCATTGTACTCAATCATTGGTCTGATGAGTGATGAGTACAGGGGGATGATGACCTCCCTTGATCTAGATGTGAATCCCTCCATGATCAGGTGGGCAATGTAGAAGGTCTTCCTAACTACTTTAGCAACGTGAGTGTCAAATGATAGGTTACTGTCAACCTGGGTCCCCAGATCCCTGATCACTTCTTCTGTGCTCAGTGGATTGCCACCTATATGGTAGCTAGGGGTAACCTTGTTTTTCCCGAAGGGTATGACTATGCATTTCTTGGCGTTTAACTTTAGGCCATGGCTCTGGCACCAGTTATCCATTTCTGTGAGACCCTTCTGAAGGATATCTGTGTCAGATGTGTTTTCGACTATGGCGCCCAGTTTGCAGTCATCTGCAAACTTTGTCAGACATAACCCTCCTGTATTTGCTTGTACTTCAGAAAAGTAGATGCCGAACAAGAGTGGGCCCAGGACTGAGCCCTGTGGGACACCACTTGTGACAGGCTTTGAGTCTGACATGGCGCCAGCAACTCTGACCCTGTGGGTTCTGTCACTTAGCCAGTTTGCAACCCATCTTGTGATGTATGGGTTTACATTTAAGCTGATGAGTTTTTCAATGATACCTGAGTGGGGTATTGTGTTGAAAGCCTTTGCCAGGTCAAGGTAGGCTGTATGGACTGCCTTTCCCTCATCAATGGCCTTGGTGACTGTTTCAAAAAAGTCAACCAAGTTTAAAAGGCATGATCTGCCTTTGACAAAGCCAAACTGGGTTGGATCCAAAGTCTGCAAGTTCCCTATGTCTTTATTTATGAGTTCCATTATGATCCTCTCCATGGCCTTGCAGATCAGGCTTGTCAAGCTGATGGGATGGTAATTTCCAGGGTCGGTGGAGGCACCGCCTTTGTGAAGTGGGACCACAGTTGCCGTGCGCCACTCCTTGGGTACGTATCCTGAGGTGAGGCTAAGATTAAACAGTTGTCCTAACTGCGGGTTTAATTCCTGGTTGAGTTCATGGAGCACACAGCCGGGGACACCATCCGGCCCCATGGATGCTGTGTTTTTCGCCTTGGAGAGAGCAGTTCTCACCTGGGCGTTAGAGATGTTTGGGGGGCTACAATCCTCTGGTATAGATATCTCTCCTTTTGGGGGGGAGGGGGGGAGAAGTTTTCACTGAACCTGTCAGCCAGTATGTTGGCAATGTCTGTAGGTTCACTAATTTTCACATCATTTTGAACTAATTCTGAGCATATCTGGGAGTTTCCTCCCAGGTTTCTAACATAGCTAAAGAAGGCCTTATGATTGTCTTTTGAGTCCTTAGCGATTTTTCTCTCAAAATTTGCCTTGGATGATTTTATGAGAGCTCTTAGTTTTTTACTTATAATGATCAGAGGTGTCTTACCTTTTAAGGATTTTGCTCTATCTTGTAGTAGCTTCCTCCTTTTGTTGTAGAGTTTGTTTATGGCTGGGGTCCACCAGGCTGGACGCTTGCCTTTGGTACAAAGAGTCTTTGTTTTGTTTGGGATTGCCTGATCCATGCAGTCCTGTAGGTGCTGGTAGAAGGCATTTGTAAGTGATTCAGCGGCTTGAGTAATGTTTGCTGCCGGCTCAGTGGCCTTAAAGGTGACCACACTAGTCTTTAGAAGTGTGAAGTCGGCTTTTGAGAAGTTCTTCACTGTGGTCTTTTTTATCTCAGGTGGGGGCGGGATGAGGACCTCCAGTGAGATTAGTTTATGATCTGATCTCACCAGTGAGGGGTATACTTCCGGTGTTGAACATTGTGATCCCATGTTCGTGATGATGAGATCAAGTATGTTTTCACCTCTTGTGGGGATAGTGACTAGTTGTTCCATGGCATTTGAGTTTATGAACTCCAGGAACCTTTGGGCTAGAGTGTTTGGGCTTGAGTAGTGATCCCAGTCTATATTAGGGTAGCTGAAGTCACCTAGTATGATGGTGTTTGGAGATACATTTATCCCCTCCAGTGTTTTCAGGAATGCTATGTGAGGTTCCTGAGTTGGAGAGGGTGGCCTGTAACATGCTACAAATTGCAGAGCATAAAACACAGCTCAGTAGGTAAATGACACAATAGAGGCTTGTAGAAATTAGCGCTTTCTTTCACTTTAATAAAAACGTGAACTTCTTCAGAAACAAGACAATGTGCCCTCCCCAGCACATGTCTTATAAACTTTTTAAACAAGATGTGATGTCATGAATTTCTCAATTCTTTTTTGTACAAAAATAAATGAAATAATGTGATATAAAATGCATAATTCAAATATATAAAAAAGCATTTTGATTTTTTTAAAAAATTATTACATACTTTGTATCCACTGTATCAAACAGTATTATAATTGTGAGTTACAAACCATTTTTACCTTACTTGTAAACATACTAATATAAACTGCATATAATCATAAGTTTTAAATATATTCAATATGAATGACCATACATTACCAATATTGTAATAAAAATTCTCTGTTGCAAAAAATTGTAAACATATTTACATCTGTCAATAAATAAACCGTCATTAGATGACTCATATAGAAAGTATATATACCTTATTATGATATACTTAATATAAATAATACCCATAAAAAGAAGTGTCCCTTGTAATTGATTTCTATGTTAATGAACATCTATGCACATGAAACATTATTGATTGTATATCAAAAAACATTTGATATTGATCACCTCATTAAGGCCTGGAAATTGATCTGCCCCTAGCAATAATTGCCAAAGTGCTTCCTTTTGTTCTAATTTGTTGTTAACATCTCCCATGAATGGACTTTTTTCTATATGGTCTAAAACAAAAAATTCAAACTTTTTAAATTCTTTACAACTCAAAGAATGCCTTGCAAGAGCATTGTTTTTGTCTTTGTTCTTTATAGCCAGAGTATGTTCGTAAATTCTCCGCTTCAAAAATCTAACAGTTTTACCCATGTAGTAACATTCACAGGAGACACAGGAAGCCAAATAAACCACGTACTCACTATGGCAATTGAAATATATCCGTGCCCAAAAAGTTCTTTTTAAATGTTTCATAGTGACAAAAGAACTATTACTTAAAAATCTGCATTGTCTACAATTTGTGCAAGCGAAAGTGCCCTTTTTGATTAAATCTCTAGTCTTGACCACTAAAGATGAATCATTTTTTTCTAAGACTTTCTTAATATTGTTAACTGTTTTGTAGGTAAATTGTGGTCTCATTCCTACACAGCTAACTAGATCTTTATTACCTAAAATAATCCTCCAGTTTCTTTCTATGATATTTCTAATATCTTTTAGTTCATTTACTATAGGAAGTGGGAATGCTGTGTAAAACATACTTTGATTTTCTTCTAATCTATTTATGTTCTTATTTTCTTGTTGGATTATTCTCGGTCCTTCAACAAATATATCTGTGGCTAACAAAATGGGTTTGCTACCCTTCCTTAGTTTACTAACTTCTTTTTCTAACTTTTTGATCCAATTTAAGTTGTAACCCCTTACTACAAACATCTGTCTCAAATTCAGTAACTCTTCTTGGTATACTGAATCCTCTGTAGTTAACCTACTAAGCCTAATCATCTGTCCCTTCACCACACTCTTCTTCATGTGCTGAGGTAGGCTATCTTTGTGAAGGTATTGATTGGTAAAACAAGATTTCCTATAGATCTTACTTGTAATGTTACCATTTGTGTCATGTATGTGAAGGTCCAAATCTAAAAAGTGTATGTCTCTTCCAAATTCTCCTATTTTGAAAAATAAGAAGGTTGTAGTTGTATTCAAATCACTTATCATATCACTGAACTCCCATTGTTCCCCTTTCCACAGGAAGAACAAATCATCAATGTATCTATAGTACATCAAAACCTTTTTGAAACTGGGATGAAGTTTCAGGAATTTCTGTTCCCAGTTGGACATCACTATGTTTGCGAATGCCGGGGCTACTCTGGCCCCCATCGCTACTCCAGATGTCTGTTTGTAAAGTACATTATTAAATTTAAAAAAATTATTCTCAAGTACTATTTCCATGAGGGTACATAGTGTATTTACCCTGTGACCACTCATGTCTGTATTATTGCAAGATGTTCTCTCATATTCTATACCTTCTACCTGATCTATAGAGGTATAAAGACTTCTGACGTCTAGTGTGGCGAATTTACTTCTCTTTCTAATGTTTTAATCTTTCCCAAAATTTCCAAAAGCTGCCAGGAGTCTCTGAGATAATGTTCAGCTTTTGTGCCACCGGGTTTAATATACTATCAAGCCAAATGGAAATGTTTTCCGCTTTTGAATTTTTGGCTGAAACGATTGGCCTAAATGTGAGGTCCTCCAGACCATACTGTACTTTTGGTATGCCAAAAGTTTGCCATTGTGGGGTGCTCCACTAAAGAAAATCATAGTCCACCTTTTCTATTTCTCCTGACAAAACATGTCGAACAAGAGAACATCTATTCTGCTGAAACTGATTTTTACATATTCTACTGTGACTTTGCTGTAGTTTATAGTGTCTTTTAACATATCCAATATTCCTTTATTATAGTCTGTTGTATTCATGACTATAATCTTGCCCCCTTTGTCTGCTTTCATTATTCTGACTTCGGAGTTTTCTGATAACTCCTTCAACACTTTACTCTCTATATCAGTTAGATTGTTAAATTCACTGCTTGTTGTGATGTTCTTAAATTCTTTTTCACATGAATTTAGAAAAACTTGCAGTGTATTAATTAGGGGGGGTTAAATGTACTAGGCTTCGTTGGTAGTTTATTACTAGAAGTATTGTAATCAGTAATGTCTTTAAGAATGTATTTTAGATTTAATTTACGTAAATACAATCTAAAATCTACCAATAATCTACTAGTTTCTACCCTATTAGAAGGAATAAAAGTGAAACCTTTGTTAAGTACACTATATGCATCCACTGTCAACAGCACATTGCTCAAGTTTATCACATTTAATGTATAATCGGTCTCATTAATGAAGGGTGTTACCATCTTCTTTTGTTTTTGCCCTTCATTTTCCCTTTCTGTTGTGTGGTGTTGTACCACCTTGTAGTCCTCTTTCCTTGTACCCTTTGTTGATGGCGACCTTAGATTGCAAGGTTGTTGACTTGCAACCTCAGCATAACTTCGTAGTTGCAGCCCCACATTAACATCCCCATTATTGTCATTAGATGTAACAGGTGATGCTGATGTATTTTCTTTAGAACCCTTGGGCACCAAATCATGGACAGTATCGTTGTTTAGTACACCTATATCCTGTCCAATTCTTTGTGGTGGTCTGTTGGAATTCTCCACCACACTAGAAACACTGTTCGTAGGGACCCCACTGGTTTTGGATACATCTACAGTAGATATATAAGCTTCATTAGACCTATAGGTCTTGATGTCCCTCATCAATTTGTGTTGTTTTCTCAGAACTATAGTAGACCGATGTTTATTAGCCTTAGTCTCAATACTATTATATAATGTAAACAGTTCCTGAAAACAAATGTTATTTTTGATGGAATCATCCAACTCCTTGATTCCCGTTTTAACTTTAATGATGTCAGTCTCATAGTGCTTAACCAGTATATCCATCATAGCTAATCCTGCATCATTATAAACCTTGATAATCATTTTTGACAACATGTCACCAGGTTCTACACAGTTTGGAAATTTTGCGGTCCGTAGACCCTGCGGCACAATACCTCGTTGGATACACTCTGTTAGATATTGAATTTCTAATTCGAGTGTAATGTACTTGAAAACCAGCTTTTCTAAATCAAAAATTAACTTTTTACATGTTTTTAAGTCATTAGCAGTGTCGTGATACTCACTCAAAGTCCGGTTCATCGTATCACCGTTTATATCCTTAAACAGATTCTGCATTTCTTTGCAAATGTAGCCCCATACATTGTTACTTGGTGGATTACTTGTATCACCATTGTGTTCTGTTTGATTCGCATACGCCGTAGTGTTTTTAGCCGGCGCTTCTTTATGACACAAGATAATATATTAATAAATTATCCAAGGAGGACGCCTCAGTAGCCATTACCACACTGAGCCTCCTTGGATAATTTATTGGATTTAACTATACACTCCACACCGGGAGTCGATCGAGCTGAAGAGCGGATCTGTACTACGGATGTGGACTCTGCACTAGTACACACTATCACGAAGATAGTGTATGATTGTCTACAAAAGAGTAACAAGCGAGACGTTAACGAAGGGGTTAAGTCAAGTGACCCATGTAGGAGCGTCTTGTGTCATAAAGAAGCGCCGGCTAAAAACACTACGGCATATGCGAATCAAACAGAACACAATGGTGATACAAGTAATCCACCAAGTAACAATGTATGGGGCTACATTTGCAAAGAAATGCAGAATCCGTTTAAGGATATAAACGGTGATACGATGAACCGGACTTTGAGTGAGTATCACGACACTGCTAATGACTTAAAAACATGTAAAAAGTTAATTTTTGATTTAGAAAAGCTGGTTTTCAAGTACATTACACTCGAATTAGAAATTCAATATCTAACAGAGTGTATCCAACGAGGTATTGTGCCGCAGGGTCTACGGACCGCAAAATTTCCAAACTGTGTAGAACCTGGTGACATGTTGTCAAAAATGATTATCAAGGTTTATAATGATGCAGGCTTAGCTATGATGGATATACTGGTTAAGCACTATGAGACTGACATCATTAAAGTTAAAACGGGAATCAAGGAGTTGGATGATTCCATCAAAAATAACATTTGTTTTCAGGAACTGTTTACATTATATAATAGTATTGAGACTAAAGCTAATAAACATCAGTCTACTATAGTTCTGAGAAAACAACACAAATTGATGAGGGACATCAAGACCTATAGGTCTAATGAAGCTTATATATCTACTGTAGATGTATCCAAAACCAGTGGGGTCCCTACGAACAGTGTTTCTAGTGTGGTGGAGAATTCCAACAGACCACCACAAAGAATTGGACAGGATATAGGTGTACTAAACAACGATACTGTCCATGATTTGGTGCCCAAGGGTTCTAAAGAAAATACATCAGCATCACCTGTTACATCTAATGACAATAATGGGGATGTTAATGTGGGGGCTGCAACTACGAGTTATGCTGAGGTTGCAAGTCAACAACCTTGCCAATCTAAGGTCCCTTTTCATCAACAAAGGGTACAAGGAAAGAGGACTACAAGGTGGTACAACACCACACAACAGAAAGGGAAAATGAAGGGCAAAAACAAAAGAAGATGGTAACACCCTTCATTAATGAGACCGATTATACATTAAATGTGATAAACTTGAGCAATGTGCTGTTGACAGTGGATGCATATAGTGTACTTAACAAAGGTTTCACTTTTATTCCTTCTAATAGGGTAGAAACTAGTAGATTATTGGTAGGTTTTAGATTGTATTTACGTAAATTAAATCTAAAATACATTCTTAAAGACATTACTGATTACAATACTTCTAGTAATAAACTACCAACGAAGCCTAGTACATTTAACCCCCCCTAATTAATACACTGCAAGTTTTTCTAAATTCATGTGAAAAAGAATTTAAGAACATCACAACAAGCAGTGAATTTAACAATCTAACTGATATAGAGAGTAAAGTGTTGAAGGAGTTATCAGAAAACTCCGAAGTCAGAATAATGAAAGCAGACAAAGGGGGCAAGATTATAGTCATGAATACAACAGACTATAATAAAGGAATATTGGATATGTTAAAAGACACTATAAACTACAGCAAAGTCACAGTAGAATATGTAAAAATCAGTTTCAGCAGAATAGATGTTCTCTTGTTCGACATGTTTTGTCAGGGAGAAATAGAAAAGGTGGACTATGATTTTCTTTTAGTGGAGCACCCCACAATGGCAAACTTTTTTGGCATACCAAAAGTACAGTATGGTCTGGAGGACCTCACATTTAGGCCAATCGTTTCAGCCAAAAATTCAAAAACGGAAAACATTTCCATTTGGCTTGATAGTATATTAAACCCGGTGGCACAAAAAGCTGAACATTATCTCAGAGACTCCTGGCAGCTTTTGGAAATTTTGGGAAAGATTAAAACATTAGAAAGAGAAGTAAATTTCGCCACACTAGACGTCAGAAGTCTTTATACCTCTATAGATCAGGTAGAAGGTATAGAATATATGAGAGAACATCTTGCAAATAATACAGACATGAGTGGTCACAGGGTAAATACACTATGTACCCTCATGGAAATAGTACTTGAGAATAATTTTTTTAAATTTAATAATGTACTTTACAAACAGACATCTGGAGTAGCGATGGGGGCCAGAGTAGCCCCGGCATTCGCAAACATAGTGATGTCCAACTGGGAACAGAAATTCCTGAAACTTCATCCCAGTTTCAAAAAGGTTTTGATGTACTATAGATACATTGATGATTTGTTCTTCCTGTGGAAAGGGGAACAATGGGAGTTCAGTGATATGATAAGTGATTTGAATACAACTACAACCTTCTTATTTTTCAAAATAGGAGAATTTGGAAGAGACATACACTTTTTAGATTTGGACCTTCACATACATGACACAAATGGTAACATTACAAGTAAGATCTATAGGAAATCTTGTTTTACCAATCAATACCTTCACAAAGATAGCCTACACCCTCAGCACATGAAGAAGAGTGTGGTGAAGGGACAGATGATTAGGCTTAGTAGGTTAACTACAGAGGATTCAGTATACCAAGAAGAGTTACTGAATTTGAGACAAATGTTTGTAGTGAGGGGTTACAACTTAAATTGGATCAAAAAGTTAGAAAAAGAAGTTAATAAACTAAGGGAAGGGGTAGCAAAACCCATTTTGTTAGCCACAGATATATTTGTTGAAGGACCGAGAATAATCCAACAAGAAAATAAGAACATAAATAGATTAGAAGAAAATCAAAGTATGTTTTACACAGCATTCCCACTTCCTATAGTAAATGAACTAAAAGATATTAGACATATCATAGAAAGAAACTGGAGGATTATTTTAGGTAATAAAGATCTAGTTAGCTGTGTAGGAATGAGACCACAATTTACCTACAAAACAGTTAACAATATTAAGAAAGTCTTAGAAAAAAATGATTCATCTTTAGTGGTCAAGACTAGAGATTTAATCAAAAAGGGCACTTTCGCTTGCACAAATTGTAGACAATGCAGATTTTTAAGTAATAGTTCTTTTGTCACTATGAAACATTTAAAAAGAACTTTTTGGGCACGGAAATATTTCAATTGCCATAGTGAGTACGTGGTTTATTTGGCTTCCTGTGTCTCCTGTGAATGTTACTATGTGGGTAAAACTGTTAGATTTTTGAAGCGGAGAATTTACGAACATACTCTGGCTATAAAGAACAAAGACAAAAACAATGCTCTTGCAAGGCATTCTTTGAGTTGTAAAGAATTTAAAAAGTTTGAATTTTTTGTTTTAGACCATATAGAAAAAAGTCCATTCATGGGAGATGTTAACAACAAATTAGAACAAAAGGAAGCACTTTGGCAATTATTGCTAGGGGCAGATCAATTTCCAGGCCTTAATGAGGTGATCAATATCAAATGTTTTTTGATATACAATCAATAATGTTTCATGTGCATAGATGTTCATTAACATAGAAATCAATTACAAGGGACACTTCTTTTTATGGGTATTATTTATATTAAGTATATAATAATAAGGTATATATACTTTCTATATGAGTCATCTAATGACGGTTTATTTATTGACAGATGTAAATATGTTTACAATTTTTTGCAACAGAGAATTTTTATTACAATATTGGTAATGTATGGTCATTCATATTGAATATATTTAAAACTTATGATTATATGCAGTTTATATTAGTATGTTTACAAGTAAAGTAAAAATGGTTTGTAACTCACATTTATAATACTGTTTGATACAGTGGATACAAAGTATGTAATAATTTTTTAAAAAAATCAAAATGCTTTTTTATATATTTGAATTATGCATTTTATATCACATTATTTCATTTATTTTTGTACAAAAAAGAATTGAGAAATTCATGACATCACATCCTGTTTAAAAAGTTTATAAGACATGTGCTGGGGAGGGCACATTGTCTTGTTTCTGAAGAAGTTCACGTTTTTATTAAAGTGAAAGAAAGCGCTAATTTCTACAAGCCTCTATTGTGTCATTTACCTACTGAGCTGTGTTTTATTTTCAAGTTTCAGTTTGCGGCCAGTCCGTCTGTTTTGTCCTTTACAAATTGCAGAGCAGTCTTGCCTAATGACATATATCTTACCTGTCATAACCTTATCTATCTTACCTGTCATAACCTTCTCATACCCTAACCCTCTATTTCCCTCTCATGTTTACTCCTAAGCTAAATCTCAACTCCTCACTACATCAGTACTAACACTAATGATCACCTATCTCCTCCTTTAGTTCCTATGTAAGTAATCCCCTTTCCACAAGTCCTGTCTCTGTTACAGCTCCTGTCTCACTCTTACTCTATCCAATACCTACAGGGATTGTACTGCTCAATTCCAGTTAGTTGTACATGATTGTATATAATTTCTTAAATAAATATTTTGTATACCTACATTTGTATTTCTTAGTGTATTTCTGTAATTTACTACATAACTTAGAGCAGGCCTTTAGATAATTATTTTTGTTCCATTACACTTTTCTGATACTCTGTATCTTTGTACTTACTATACTACTTGTTTGTAATCACTTGTGGAATGTTTCTTCCCAGGCCTCTGCTGAAAAAGGGCTTCCACCCATTCAGACTAACCCTTAACAAATGTCAAATAAATAAAAAATAAATAAATACATTTGAGTTTCAGACTTCCTTTCCTTCAGGAATGTGCATGGTGAAACAAACCATGTTATTCTAACAACTTTCTAAGTTTATGAGTAATCTTTAAAATCAATCTCTATTTTACAGCCTTCCTGCCCCACCCCCATTATTTTAAGCTTTAACCAGATGATATCTTGAGCTAAGAGGTTGAGAGGTATGCATAGATCTTGACTGCTACTTCCACTGCTTGACCAGTCAGTCCCTCCCACAAACACACACACACACACACACACACACACACACACACACACACACACACACACACACACACACACACACACACATATGCATACACTCAGATGTAAACACGAAGACGCACATTTGCAAACACACAATTTTCTATTTTTTTAATATTCACTTACTTTTATTTTACATTCATTAAACAACAAAAACACTACTTACCGAGTGTAAAGTAATGGCTCAATCAATTTCACTCTCACTTCCCTGCACACATACAATCACACACAGATATAAGCACACACACACACACACACACACACACACACACACACACACACACACACACACACACACAGATTTTTTAAACATTCACTATTTATTTCAATTTTACACTTTCTACGTAGCAAAAGTGCTGCTTAGTGAGTGTAAAATAATAGTGACTGTTCACTTCCTTACTGTCAAAGCTTCATGGCACACAAGATGTTGCCATGTCAGGTGAGATTATAATAGTGGATAAGACTATAACCACTGTAGTAGGGCCTTGTGATATCTTCTTCTTTTGTCTTTTCCTGGTTAGGGGTTACCACAGTGGAACAATGGTCCACAGAATGATTAGCAGTGGAGTTTTTCAATGTCATGTTGCTAGCCCAGCACCCAACCTTCCACAGATGGCACACACTCACACATAGGGCCAATTTAAAGTGTCCATTCCACCTACAGCATGTCTTTTGGATGTGAGAAGAAACTGCAGCACCCAGAGGAAACCTATGTGATCACAGGGAGGATATGCAGACTTCACACAGAAGGCAGCCCAGCCAAAAATTGAACCAGGAACCTTCTTGCTGTGCAGTAACAATGCTAACCACTGCACCACCGTGGCCACCGCAGGAGGGCCTTGTGATGTAATGGATTTAAATGGAAGCAGAAGCATAGTGCAAAAAGAAATCTAAGTGAAGCCTCATTACAAGAGTCAGAGAAGACCACATATCTGTCCCTGAAGTTTCTGAATGTCCCCAATATCTTCTTTTCCAGCCCTAGGCCATCATGAGCTTTGGGAGTTCTTATATTAAACAGTTATTTTTCTACTTTTTCCCTAATAATAAGATTCTAATACAGAGGTATGCTTAAAAGAACATCAGTCTAGGTCTGAATGCCAAACAATCTTGGTTGTAGGTGACTTAGTTCTTAATGGTGTTAAAAATATTTTGCCTAGGAAAGTAAAACATCAAAGTTTCAGCATTAAGTGGTGCAAGAATGGAATATTTTATAATTTCATTAGAAATATTATTAGAAGTTTTTAAGTATGATATTGCGATCACTGTGGGTAGAACAAACAATGTTCAAAGGACTCACCAGGAGAAGTTTATGGATGAAATTTGAAAAGATAATGCAATTAGGTGAACAGTGGGGATTTTGGCCAACATTTTGTGGTCTCTTTCTAGCACCTTGTCACAGGAAAATGTTGCTGAATAAGACTACAGAATTTACTAATATCATCAGAAGTCATAGTTTGTTATTTGCACAAAAAGTAGTTTTATTTGGGAGGAAATGCTACCTAGAATTTTTTTAGTCAAGACAAGCTTCGTCTGAGTCACCAAGGCAATAGACAATTAAGCAATAAGGTTAGTATATTGGTGAAATCTTTTTAATAGGAAACAATCAACTGGAAAAAAATCTTTGTAAATGTCTTTCACAAGTTAAGATATGTTATTGTTAGTTCTAGATGTCTTAATAATGTATTTATTTATTTAGCACCTCCACTGCCCTAATTTCCTTCATTAACACCATGTCACAAGCTACAGACCAGAATAAACTGGTCTCTTACTGTTTCTTGATCTTTCCAAGGCTTTTGACACCGTCTCCCACTCTGTTCTCTTAAACAAACTCTCTGAACTCAACCTATCCACCTCTACTATCCCTGGTTCACTACTTACCTGAATGACTATCTTCAATCTGTTAAATGGCTTTCTGCTATCTCTCCTGCACTGCCCATAAAGATGGGTGTTCCCCAAGGTTCAATCCTTGGCCCATTACTATTTAATATCTTTACCAGTCTGTTGTCTACATCCTGTTCACAGTTATCACTTGTTCAATAAGCAGATGACTCCACAGTTATTACCATAGCTGATACCCTCTTTGACTTAAATTCTACAACACAAAAATCCTTCTTATCTATTGAAAACTGGCTCACCAAAAACCAACTAATACTAAACCCAAAAAAGACTAAACTCCTGCTCTTCATTCCCAAAACACTGAATCATCTTAAATCTTTATGCTCAATCATGTCCCACAATAACACACCTATCACCATGAAATCTCACACCAAACTACTCATCATTGACAACCTTCTGAAATCTGACATGTATGACATGTATGTTCTCAGTTGATCTTCTTTCAGCTTTTCCCGGTTAGGGGTCACCACAGCAGAACTCCGGTCTGCTAATGACTGGCAGTAGATTTTTATGGTGCCAGCTGAACGCCCAACCTTCAACAAAGGCACGCACATTTACGCATGTCTTTTGAATGCCACTTGACCGCGGGGAGGACATGCGGACTCCACACAGAAGGCATATATGTTCTCAGTAATGTTAAGAAAACCCAGCAAAAACTCGGGATCCTTTACAGGAACAAAAAAAATCCTATCCAATAAAGCCAAAACTGCCCTTATCCCATGCCTACCTTCTTCCCACCCTACTCTATGGTTCTCAAATCCTCACAAACCTTCAAACCACTCTCCCATCAAAACAAGAATCCACCTACAACAATGCGGCTAAATTTGCTGCTCTCCACCCTTGCTACTTACATCATTGCCTAGCTTTCAAAAAATTAAACTGGCTAGAGCTTCCTCACAACTTACTCCTCTCTCAGCTTCGAATAACCCATTCCATACTATAACTGCCCTCCTTCTGTCCCAGCATTATCTCTCTCATCTCCCCCTACTCCCTACCAAGATCCCTTCGCAGCTCTGAACAAAACCTCTTTTCTATCTAAAAGCCTGAAACTAAAATAGGTCAGAACCTTTACAGCTATGCCCTAGCCCAATAGTAAAATAAACTTCCTCTGGGCATTTGTATTATTAAGCAACGACATAAGTTCAAAACAGCTGTTAAAAAACACTAAACAATACATGGCTCTGTCATTGTAACCATCCTCTGTGACTGATGTCTCCTACTATACACCTCTCTCTCACCTTACCCCCTTTCTTTCTTTCTTCCATCTTTACTCCTAACTGTACATTAACTTTGCCCTAACTAGGTCTAGTCTACCTTGAAACATAACTTGTACTGCTTCTGAAGATTGTACTTAATCCTACAGAAGTACAGTGGGTTCTACCCTCTGACGTTATTGTGCTGAAAGACTGATGATGTACTCTCTAATGTACTAGTTATACTCTTTAATCATTTTTCATTATTATTATGTATTTCAGCTTCTTGTTATTGGTTATGTTTATGTACTTATTTTGTGGAGCTTTTCTCCCTGGGCGTCCACTGAAAAAGGGCTCCAGCTCAGTTGGATTAAGCCGGTCAACAAATGCCAAATAAAAAAATAAATTAAAAAATTTCTATATTTGACATTTAGATAGTGGGATAATCTGAGTTGGCACAGGCCCATTTTCAGTGGTGGCCCAGGTGTAAATCCCCAAAAAGATACAAATAACAAAAGTTTATAAGCATATTCAGTAGAATCATAAACTCAAAAAGACAAATTATACATAATACATATAAAATGTTATACATAAAAAGTGTATATTATGGAGCTTAACCAGTACATAAAAACAGTAGGAAATAGACAATTCTTTCATGAGTAATACATTTTCTAAGCATGAATTAAGGTGGATGTGACAATCCCCCGGATTCACGAATCCTCCTTGTAAGACTAAATAAGTCTTACTCGGAAACTGCAGTTGAACGGTATGATGTCAGCATGCCATGCATATTCATGAGGGCACGCTGACTCCACTCCAATTCCAACACGGACCATGCAGGAAGGCAGGGGGCGTGTCTGACTGCCAAGCAGTCCAAAGGTCCACGCCCCTGCAAGTGTCTGAAATGTGAAATGTCAACACACATGAGTGAGTCCGCTCAAATGTCTACGTACCCAACACTACACTCCCTCACATTGTAAACCCCCAGTACAGTTATGAAAAACAAAAGTTAAATTTTTTTTTCTAATTCCTGATATAGCTGCCTGTATTTGCGTATGTTTGCGCGGGTGTGCCTATTGCTTAACTGCAGTTAACACTCTCAACATTGAAGAGCATAATAGGGAATGTTTATGCAACTTAAGCCAAATAGCAGTAGCATAGTGGTAGAGCCTTCGCACAAAGAGGAGGCATTCACAGTTCAAGTCCCACCACTCCCCTTTTTATTTTATGTTTTAAATTAGTATATGAAATAATTCCTGACATATATGATGAAAGTTTTACTAAAAAGCATTGAAGTGGCCTATGTATCAGTGAACAAAATGTATATTTATAAAGGATCCTGACATATAACTGCCCGCAGTTAAGCAGGGCTTTACCCAGCGCAATATAGTTGCCCATAGCTAAATAGCACTGTACCCAGTGCAATAAAGTTGCCCATAGCTAAATAGCGCTATACCCAGCACAATAGAGTTGCCCATAGCTAAATAGTGCTTTACCCAGTGCAATTGGTTTGCGCAGAGATGCGCGCCGTGCCAACAAGTGCACCGTCGGGCAACGTGGAGCAACGTAGAGCAAAGTTGCCTAAATACAGCCACACCCCCTAGCCTGTCTGGACAGTAGTAAAATAAAAAGCAATGACAAGGTTTGAACCCTGGACACTGTGCACCATAATCAGAGTACTGAACCACTAAGCTATGGCAGCTTAAGATAAACAGCCACTGTTAACATACATATACTTATAAATGGTAGATTAACCATTGATAAGCAGGTCTGCAGTCAGCCGAGAATTTTCAAAAACGGCCAATCACAAAAAAGTGCGGGAAATGCGGCATATTTAAGCCCCATAGGCGGGAATACTCGCCATAACTGATGGTAGCTCCCATCTGCAGTTAGAATGGCTGGTACTGGAGAGGGTACTCGCTTTCGAGCTCAACACTGGGGCATCGAGGAGTCAAAATACATGGTTTGGCTCCTTGTCCATCGTCATGAGTCAAGACTCCTGCAGGGCCAGTTCCAAGGGATGGAGTACAAAGCAGAGGCTTGGAACCGGTTAGCTCATGATCTCACCAGTGCCACAGGTGTTCCTCGGACTGGTGAGCAGGTCCGTCACCACCATGCAGACCTGAAGAGATGGAAGCAGGACCTACTGAACCAATGGATACAGGAGGCCCGTGACATGCAAGATGTCCCACTACTGAGTAGGTAGCCATGGAATGCAGTATGTAAGACATGCTAATTTAGTCTATATAATGGATAGGTATGTCTCAATATCCCTTCATTTACTTCACAGCTGCAGGTATCCATGCTATGAATCAGCAAGCCTATGCAGATAGGCTGCTAAGGCTGCACCACCAGGCAGATTAGTAATTATTCTGCGTGTATTGTTATATAAAATAGATGAGAGAGCCTGAAAGAAAGTGTTGTAGCCCAATAATACAGCAATAAAATGCCCTGAATAATACTTCTGCATGTACTGTATATAAAATAAGTCAGAGAACCAGAAAAAGAGTGTAGTAACCCATTAAGAAAGGTAAAATATGTCCGGAATAATATCTCTGCATGTGCTGTCATATAAAATAAGTGAGCGAGCCTGAAAAAGAGTGTTGTAACCTATAAATAAAGGTATAATATGTCTTGAATATGTCTTCCGTATGCATTGTAATATCAAATAAAGGAGAGAGCCTGTAGAAAAGTATGTAATGTAATTAATAAAGGTATAATACTTGGAGTGTGTCTGTGTCACTTACTTTGAAATGTAGTTGTACCCTTGCATTATACAAATAGTACTGTTGTAATACGTGCTGTCAACCCACAGTTGGGCAGTCCCATATAAAGTGGATAATGGAAGTGCCAGTAGCTGTGAAGCATATAAACAGTCCTCAACAGTCAGTTAATGGCTGGCATGCATAAGTAAATCTGGCACACGAGTAGCTTGTTAATGTGTTCCCCAGAAATGTGAGTGTGTAGAAATGTAACTGAAAATGTCATGTGAACACATCCAGATATCTAGATATAGAAATATAAATAAAATAAATAACTATGTAGTAGTGACATCTGCATCTTGGACAGTTAGTATGTCAGATATAGCTCAGGTATATAATGAACTAGCCAAACCCATTACACAACCTAATGCGTGTTGCCAAGTGTAATAATACATGTAGGGGATATACACCTGCAGTCAATAGGAATGTAGTGTAGACTAAAAGTACTTATAAGATGTTAATTGAGGTTTCTTTCTACACCCTACTGTATGTGAATAAACAATGCAATTCCACACCTCAATGGGTATGTCTAATCTCAAAACATTTGTTGGGACATATGTCCTATTGTTCTATAAATATCTGTATTTACATTGATGCATGTGCCCTGTTCAAACACCACAATCTTGGTGGCCTGTTGCCTCCAATCATCCCTGCATGTTGTTGGAATGTCCACTGTCGTTCAATATATGCATGTGTTATGCTTGCTGTTCAACTGTTGGAACCTTGGTGTGTTGATTTAATGGGAATATTACTGCTTGCTGTTACAATGAATTTGGAATGCTGTTGTTTATGTTGTAATTAAACAGACCTAATCACAGAACGTATGGGAAGGCAGGTCCCAGCGGACTCACCTGTCCCTCCTCAGCTGGCGATTTCACCTGGCACCAGCAGGTCCGGTGCCCAGCCCTGGCTCCTCTCCTCCATTGGTCCTGTGCCACCTTCAGGTGGAAGTGCTGCAGGGGATGGGGCTCGTCCCCCCCATGCAAGCGTGGGCGGAGAAGGGCCACCTGTCACCCTCCGAAGGGTCTGAGTTGTGGTGCGTAGGGAGATCCAGTGTTCAGTCGCTGATGCCTTACGCCAGCTCAGGGCGAGAGTGGCACATCTCATGGGTGAACCTGCCCCTCCTACGCAGCCCCCAGCACAGCCACCCTCGGGCTGTGAAGGTGCAGTGGTGACTGCCCATGGGTGGGGATCTCAGTTCCACTGTTACCATCTGTGGGCTCATGGGATTGCGATTTCCAAACATCCGTCCCCGTCACTTGTGTTCACCCACCCCATTTGTCATACTCCTCCCCTGTATGCATCTTGTTTATTTTGTCTGTTTACCTCCCCAACCTACCTCCCCAAATATACCTACTTCCTCTACCTCACTTTCCACTCTCACCTGAAAAAAAAAAAAAAGGGCAATCTGTTCCCACAAAAAAATTATGCCCCATACATAGCTGCCCATTTCGCACACATGTCCGCTGGACATGTAAACTGATAATTATAATTGGCAGTACAACAGACTTTGTTGTCCTCACCCCTCTCTCAGGGGTGGAAGGTTTCAAATTTCACTCCAAATTTTTTGCATATGCACAGCTGTTGCTGGTAAAGAAATGGGCAGCTGTGGACCTTCCCTACACCCATCCTGCATATCCCCAGCTTGTTTCGCTACTGTCTTTCCCTCTTTGTGCCCCCTTTTTCACCACTTTCCTATCTCTCCATTTTCTTTTCTTTCAAAGAAATTAGCGTGGGGGTTAACGGGAGTAAGCACTTTTAAGCAGTAGTTAGTGGGTTTGAGCGAGTGTGCGCATGTGTGCACTTAGCTAAGTATTGCTAAGCTTCGTGCAAACCCAGGCAAACCCATTTACAACTGCTTAAAAGTGCCTTAGTCACTCTGCATGGCAGGGCCCTTGTTCTGCTGAGCAGTAAAATAAAAGACCTCTGTTAGTCTCGAACCCCGAACCTTGGGCACATTAGACTGCATGAAGTACCACTAAGCCACAGTAGATTTACAACAAGTTGGTGCTGTAATAAATATAGCATGCATTACAATGAGTGAATGTAGAGGGAAAATAGGAATGTCATAACACAAATCTTGTACTGTGGATCTTTACCAGCAGTTGTTGTGGAATTGCATGACATGACTGTGAAAAAAGAATCAGCCATTCTAGCAGGAAATAATGTTACAGTAGCAATTTACAAACCCCACACAGTATCAGAGCAGGATAAACACTGGCATATTTGAATAGGGCAGAGGCCATACTTCCCAACTGTGACTGCTTTTCAGGGATGTCCCTGATTCCCAAACAAATGTTAGCTTTGTCCCTCAGAATCCCTCTGAAAAGTACTGACGGTAGGCCGAAGAGTGGGGAATTATACTTAATGAATAATGTCAATAAGTAATAGTACATACTGCATGCACGTCAGAAAATGTGTATTAATACATATGCTCTGATTCACTCACAGTCTCAACTTAATATCTGTAATATATTACAGGTGTACCCCACTTATATGTACCTTTCCCTGAGGCTGTTCAAATATATACCTGAGTGTATAAGAGGCCTGGCAGAGGCAGAAACACAGAGGCATTTCAGCTTGTCTCCTGTTACACACTCTGCAAATAGCTTTGGAACGAGTCCTACAAGTATACCCTTATGTAGGAGTACAACACAGAAATATCAAAGGATGTAGCCATGTACTGTTAGCAACCAACTGTGACAATGCCATTGTTCCAGTGCAGAAAAGACTGGTGTGGTGCACAGACAAAGAATAATAGGCTAACCTCTGGCTACCATCTGGATATGTCCAGAAGTGGGAGCTACGCAGACAGAATACTTGCCTTGTTAGACTAACAGGTAAACAGCAACCCTGTATGTTCAGCAAGAACAGCAACCCTGTATGTTCAGCAAGATAAACATCACACAATAATATATAATGCTCTCTGTACTTCTGCACCCCTACCCAAAAGAACAATATACCTGTGTATTCAGACTCTACCAAGGATGCATACTCAGTACTGAAATGTGTCCAGTTGTCTTGGGCAGCCCATGCTAATGTCAACACAAATAAACAACAAACTGTTCAGAAGTGAGGTAATTCATATTTACAGTATAGTAGTTCACAAACAGTTCATGTGCCAGAGGAATACATTGCAATAACTACTTTTGTATGGCAGTTAATTGTCTAATTAGAAAAGAAAGTACATACTCCCATGTATCTTGTGTAAGCATGTGGAGGGGTGAGAAAAATTCTACATTGACAAGTGTGTACTAGAAGTAGCAACATTCAGGTTTGAGTACAACATGCAAATCACTGGCTACAACCCTAGCTTCAGAGATAAGAAGTATACCAACCTTCTGACTGACACAACTGTGTCCACAGCAAACAAGCATAGGCCCCACTTTAGAAAGCTGAAAGGGCTACGCCTACCTAACCTAGCATTTTATAGCAGTGGGCTGCTATGACAGTGAGTAGTGCAATTAGCACACAGCAGGCTGCATGAAATTAGTAAATGATGGGCACCAACTGGTGCAAAGGCCATCACATGCACATGTGCAGATACTTATAAAAACATGCTGTACTTGCTGTCTACACATGCAATAATCTCATTGCAGCAGGAGAGAGAGAGAGAGAGAGAGAGAGAGAGAGAGAGAGAGAGAGAGAGAGAGAGAGAGACAGAGACAGAGGTAGAGGCAGAGGCAGAGACACAGACAGACAGAGAAACACAGAAAAAGAAAGAGCAACAAACAGAGAAAAGAAAAAAAAAATAATAAAGAAAAAAAAAGAAAAAAAAACATTTCCTTTAAAAACAAACAGAACCCAGCAATACAAACGAAAGGTATGTAACACATATGTATTTGCTGGCATGTAGTAGATGTTTATGAAGAGTACTCTACATACTGTGAATCATCCATATGTGGCAGCATTACGTATCTCTATGTATCTGTACATGTGCATAGGGCAAGGGACATACTGCAACTGTTTGTGAAGGGTGTACATATATACGTTGTTGAAGGTTGTTATGTGTATATTTCTATGTAGGTTGTAGTGTGTGGAAAAGAAAATAGCATGCAGTGCTGGTATATGACGTGGTGGTTAAACGCTGTGGGTATGCTCTGTCAGTTTTGCAGTGTTGTAGCCAGTGAGGCCTGCTACAGCTACATGGGCTGAGGACACTTTCAATGCAGTCTGCACAATACTGTGCAATATTATTACTTAACTGTATAGCTCACAACTGTCGCATAAGTGATATTCCCACCATGAATAGTGGACTGCATATGTACCTATATGTACATCTATATGTACAGCAATGGATGTTTACATGTATGTGTGTATATATGTGTGTGTGTGTATATATATATATATATATATATATATATATATTTATAGATATGTAGATATATAGATATATATAGATATATATAGATATATAGACATATATATATATATATATATATATATATATATATATATATATATATATATATATATATATATATATATATATATATATATAGAGGGAGAGAGACATGGGGCATACTTACTGTGACAGGTGCCTGGCAACCAAGGTATGGACTGAAGCTCAGTGTTGACACTGCAGTGCCATCCCTTCTTGCCCGAACACTGTACCCATTAACTACCACATAGGTGTTTGTCTACCTAACACCGAAGGTGTGATAAGGGAACATGGGACACAGGTGGACAGTAGCCTTCCCTTTGATAATCACAGTGCCACACTGGTCATGCCCTCTGTCTATGTGGTACACGTCATCACAAAAAGTGTGTCATCTAGGGAAATATAGGTCATTGTTCCCCTCTACTTATCACACTTAAAACCCATTAGAGAGTACAATGCCAACTACAGCAACTGGAAAGGCCACAGACATACCTCACAAAGAGTAATACTGGCCTCAAACAGATGCCCTATGCAGACCGACTCACAAAACCACAGATACACTGTGCTGCATAGCGCCTACCCAGAGGTGACCCCTGCATAACATACTGAGCTATGTCACACCCATAGCTGTTGGACATCCTCCACGTAAACATATTACAATCCCTCTCAGATACATGCTCTAGGGCCCTAAACCTTGTCAGCTCACTAAACAGCACATGCTGAAGGGATACAGTCCTAACTCAGAGACATGCCATACTCTGGAACAAACCACCTATCAATAGCAAACAAAGCTCCTCATTAGCAGTTGTCATAAATAATCCTGATGATTGTTTGAGAGATAGGAAATACACCCAGGGAATCACCTCTGTGGCTCTGGTTGACAGGGGCAAATGAAATTAAATTACATGTGTGTCAAAGGCCAGGGTAGCATATGGCTAGGCTTCTGTAGGCCCTAGGGCCAATAGCATATTACCTACCCATGACACGAAGCACACACACATGTACTTAGTGCAATAATTGGTATGTGAGGTTGACTGACTATGATGGTGAATGTGTTGGTGAATGTGTGCAAGGTCTGTAAAGGTGTGATAGCTTAGTGTGAAATTGTTTCTGTCATGGTAGTTTGTGTCCTAGCTGTGATCCCAGCAAAAGATGTGTATGCTATTCCTAGGCAGAAAAAGTAGTATGGCATATGGTGTGATGTAGTCCCTTGTTGTCGACTGTGGTGTCCCATTGTAGGCTAAAGCAATACTTGTATGCTTAGTGAGTGGTACTGCTGGTGAATCCAAATCCCATATGAAGTGTAGTACTACCTGAAGCTGTAGGCCTAAACAGTACAGTATGGTTTATGTTCACATTGCTTGGTAGCACTGTTTTGTGTCTTCCCTGTAGTCCTCACAGATTACATACCTCAGGCATAAGGTTTTGTAAGTAGTGACACACAGTACTGTATGGTACACAGGTAAAGCTCATCTGGGTTGGCATACATTTGTGTGTTGTATGTATGTCTGATGTGTGTGTAATTATGCCTGTACCATGCCCTCAATTATATCTGTGTTACAGGGTGTACGTGTGTATCTAGCAACATGTATAGTCTAGTACAGCAGTATGCCACCTATATCAACAACTGTGCAAATATGTTAGGCATGGGTTTGGCATCAAAGACTACTGTGGTATACTGGTAATACTGTAACTGTACTTTACATTCATTGCAATGGATGACATCTTTCTTCATCCATTAGCTTGATATATACCTCCTGTGGCTAGGTGGTGCATTGTGTCACATACAGTGTGCCATGTACTGTTGTATAGTCTTACATACTGGTTTCACTTTGCTGCTGTGCAGAACATGGTTTAATGTATAGAATGTGCCAGGCACTGTCAGGCAGTTGTGGGCTGAGCACTGATATGTGGTATTAAAAGTGTGTATCTACTGACAGCCAATAGGTTGTTATATATGGCATTTCATTGATGTCTGTACTTTAGAATGTTAAGTGTGCTACATGACTTGCTCACAATTATTGTTTTATTGTCTTCCAGGGACATGTCTCACAATCGCAAACCTGCATATTCCCCTGAAGAGGAAGAAATAATCCTAGACGGCCTACTACAACATCACACCCTGCTGTTCTCCAGAACCAGCCAGGACCAGCACGGGCGCACTGCACTGTGGCAAGATGTTGTCCATCGGGTGAATGACGTAGGCATGCATAACCAGACTTATGAGCATGTATGCCATCACTGCAGTGATTTAATTAGACATGTCCAGCAGCATGCCTCCGATGTCCGCAGACAACAGCATGCCACAGTTGGTGGTGCAGCATCACACCCGCCGCTCACCAGAGTGGAAGAGTTGCTCCTCAGCATGGTGGCTCCTGGCCAACCACTACAACAGACATGTGTCATCATGGAGGCTGAAGTCACCCAGCAAGCCGACTCAGAGCGTGCAGGTAACATGGCATATCTGTAGACTACTGTTAGCTCAATTGTTAGAACATGCATATGTCAGATGTGTACTGTGTATTTAGAAAATGTGGAGCCTGGTGTTGTGCAATACTGATAATTTGGAACATAATCTGTATGCCTGTGACTGTCACATGTTGTACTACTGTAAAGTTGCAAACTCACAGCAACAATGCCACAGTTGTTGACACTGACAAACTGTCTCATATCCTTGTAGGTCCCTCTGGTGTGACAGCAAGATAGCAGACCCATGCTGGTGAGTTTTCTACATTTAATATAGCAAATAACATGTGCATGTCATAGGTGAGCTGTAGGCCATATACACATCTAAAACACCTACACATAATGCATGCTCTGCATGTTTTCTGTGGGACTATGCACATCCCAGTAAAGTGAGCAGCTGCCTCAAACACATGCAATACACAGAGCATCCCAACCAATTGTGGTACACTGTAGTGGACATTGTATAGGCAGAGTCAATACACATGAACACAACATACACCACTATGTCATACGCAGTCATTGTTCATATGATACACATGGCCTATTTAGACACCTGCTGTAAGGTCAGACTCCAGTATCCCAAATGTCATCAACACAGCACACATACTATACTTGAGGGGTAGATGCCTATCATGGGGCGGTGCGACACTCTTCAGCACACAACACATTCATGTTAGGCAATGCTTCCTATTGAACACCTTACATACCCATGTAACAACTGCCTGTGAAATAGTTAATGTAGACAAAGTGCTGCAGTTCAGCTGTAGCATGATAGTTGCCAGTGTGGCACACATTAGTGGCCTTGAGTGACCACATGATGCTGCCTGATGATGGCTCATGGTACTACACTACATCCAGTTACAGTAACTACAGTACTACACATAGCATTCATTGCTATGCACCTGACAGTTGTGTGCATCTGGCCATGGTATGTATACCTATGAGTGATGGTGCACAGGATATTGGAAAACATTTAATACTTACACAGCAATGTTGTGTCCATGTACATATTGTGTTCCAGGGTGAGGCCAATCATTGAACAACACACATGAATCAAATACATGTATACTGTTATTAACAAAGACTCTCTTCACTCGCACTGCATGCTGTTGAGCAACACACATCCTGCATGCTGACACATGTGATAGGATTATTTGGCTTGTGATACTGTACTCCACCATCAACCACTAATGAGTTGTTAATGCTAATGCTGTTGGTGTGTGTGGGGGTGTGTGTGTGTGTGTGTGTGTGTGTGTGTGTGTGTGTGTGTGTGTGTGTGTGTGTGTCAACTTTACTGAGTAGTGTATTTGTGTGCATGTGTTCATGTGTGCATGTTTGCATGTGTTCATGTGTGCATGTGTTCATGTGTTCATGTGTGCATGTGTGTTAACATCATGTACAGATTGTAAAGTGTGTTTCTTGTCTTCTTCTCACAGGTGCTGAGGTTGTGTTGGTTGAGTGCAGCAGGGAACCTGAAGTCACTGCCACAAATAGTGGAAATGATGATACATGTGGCACAGGCAGGTTTGACAGGGTCTGTCATTGGTCTGCCAATCGACAGTACACAGCTTTCCACCCCATCTATGTGCACATTCATACTGCCAATACATCCCTCATCACCATTGGCCTTAGCTGAGGGACAGCATACAGTAGGCATTGATTAGAATAGTATGGTATCTATGGCACATGCATCCCCTCACAGCAGCCATACCCAGACTCCTGGAATGGTACCACATAGGCAGATGTCCGGGGGTTCTCGTGGGAGCACTGCTGGCTGTAATGCCCCTAGCAGACGTCCCCCCACATGCCTTACAACCTCAGGTATGTTTCGGGCTGTAATGCAGGCACAGGCACATATGGAACGATACACCAGATAGGGACTAAGGCCGTAGAGGGCCCATAACACTGTTATCAATGACAGTATCCATGACCTTGCCGGTGACATCCGTAATTACACCGAGGTCATTGATAGATGTTGGGGGGAGACACTAGATGTCCTCTGCAATGTCAAGACCATGTGCCAGGACAGTGCAGGACGGCTGAGACTTCGACGTGGACGTATGCCAGCAACATCATCAGCTGGCAGTCATCGTGGATGACACACAAGTCACAGCCACTCCCATAGTGGCAGTACCAGCCCCAGCAATGTTGGGGCTGGGCTGTCAATATACCGTCCTAGAAGACCAAGTGCTCGTGGCTCTGGCCAGTCCCAGCAGGGACATGGGTCCAGTCGACATCCCTCTGCCTCTGATGATAGTACCCAGTCTGGCTTAATACCCGATACTGTCCATGGCACCCCTGCCAGGCACAGGTTCTGTGTCCGTGGCCAGAGATGGTGATCTGTACATACTGGCAGGTACAGTCTGTGGCTGTCCCACAACCTCCTGTATTTGGCAGCCACATGGTGGAACTGTGTGCATGCAGACACACACACATAAACCAAACACCTAGGGCTAATACATACACACACACATTACATCAACATTGACCCATGCTGTACTGCTGTCCCACACACACACACACACACACACACACACACACACACACACACACACACACACACTCACACACACACACATACATGTCGATTGTATGGGTCAATGTCGGGCTCTGGCAAACCAACAACACACCCTGTGCATATGATGAAACTGTGCCACCTCCTGTCATCTGTAACACTGATGCAGGAACAGACTAACCTGGTGCTGATGCACAGGGTGACTTCATAGCAGTGTAGCAATGTTAGCATGTTGTCAACGGTAAAGTGTAATGATATCCTTGTAGGTATATCTGAGCAGGCATGATGCATTAAAGCGATGATTATCAATGTAGTATTGTTTACACCAGTGTTAATTCCAAAAATGTATTGTCTGCCCATGTGCCACTTGGCTGATGTGTGTAGTTCTGGCAGCATGTGTTGGTGAATGGACAGTATGTGTGTGATGTGTGCAGTACAGATTTGCAGGTGTACATTTGTGAACATGGTGGAGGTGCACTGTCTGCATGTACATGCATAGTGGACACATGGGAAGGGTGACATGCCCTGTATTACATAGTGTTAATACATCATAGTTTCTGTTGCTGGCCAGTATGCATTTTACTACACATATGTTTTAACTTGGGTACACATGTGTGTATGACATGGTTTGACACTATGCTGTGGGTGATACTGTTAATATCGGTCAGTGGTTTGCATTCTGGTAGTATACACAACCTCAACAGCCTGACTATAACCAATCGTTAGATGATGTCTTGACAACTGACACACACATGTAGGAAACACAGTAGCATATGGATCCTTCCGGTGCAATACTATACCAGTAACCAGTGGTATTGACCGCCACCCATTTCTGGGACCACTCCTGTTTGGCATGTAGCCCTCTTAGGTACAAGCAAACACACTAGGGATATGTCCGTCCACATCTGGTAATGCATACAGTGGCCTACAATGCATTCTCCAGATGAGACACTTATCCTCCACGAGGGTATCATACAGATAGATACCTGTTGACCAACCCATGCTGTAAAGCTATAAGCCAACTATAGCATAGTCATCCACATTTACTAAACATAGTATCCCGACAGTACCACATAGATAGTAGCCCACGACATGTAGAAGGGGTACCGATGTGTACATACAGCCACATGTTATGTCATCTGTCCTTTGTTATTCACATTTCCAAAGGTATTCTGAAGTCCCTCTGTGTATCACATAAGCAATAAGGGGTCTGTATGCATATCCACAAAGTTGTTGTGCACCTATAATGAATGTCTATTATTGACAGACTTTGTTGTGTTTGAACATGTCTGAAATATACCCCAGGCATGAACCCTCACTCACACTATTCTATAGAAACTGTCATGGGTGTGTGTGACACAGATGACCTAGGCCACAGATCACTACAGTGGATGGCCTTGTCACAAACATACTTATGTGACCTAAGGTCTGAGAAGCAGAAGCACAATCTGTCAAAGGTAACAGATGGATTCATGTAGAAAGCAGGCTTCACACCTATGAACTAATTGAGGTCACATGTACATATATGTATTTGCCACACAGATACCTGAAGTGTGCAATGCACATACTGTTGTTTTACTGATATGTCATACAGTAATAAAAACAAAATCCACAACACATTAACCAACAGTGTCACACACAAACACTCAGCAATTGCAGGATTCAAACCCCTGCCTAACTATGTTTTGATACTAGAGAGATACGCATTAACATGACGCGCTATATGCTTTACTGGGAGTTTCTGTTTCCACTGCTGTACTTGTGGGATGCTGACATCATCAGACTTGGCATAGAGGAATTTACCCCTTTTAATGTGTTTTCCTAGTATCCAAAAAGGGCACTCCTGTCAAAGGAAATCACACACACTAAGCAATTGCAGGATTCAAACCCCTACCTACCTAGATTATGATACTAGAGAGCTACACGTTAACAAGGCTTGCTATATGCTTTACTGGGAATTTTCATTTCCACTGCTGTATTTGTGGGATGCTGACATCATCAGACTTGCCAAAGAGGTATATACCTCTGTTAAGGTGTTTTCCTAGTCTCCAAAAAGGGCACTCCTCTCAAAGGAAATCACACACAAACATACACCCCCCACACACACAGCAAATGCAGATTCAAACCCCTTCCTAAGTACGTTATGATACTAGAGAGATATGCTTTACTGGGCATTTTTGTTTCTCCTGCTATATTTGTAGGATGCTGACATCATCAGACTAGACATGGTAATGTGTGTGCACTTTGTTTTATGCAATCCCAGGACTGCACCATGGGGGACAGCAGGTGTTAACAGCTTGAACAGCACTCCATAATTCTTAGCTTGTGTGATTTATCTGTGGACCAGTTGCCAATCCATCATATGACAATACATATTTATGCACAGATTGTTGATTTTGTGGATATGATGTGTCTGGGATGTTGGAAAAGGGCTATTCAAAGTCTATGTGGGACATGTGTAGCTCATTTCAGTGATGTATGTCCTGGGTGGCTGCCTTGCAAACAGTCTAGCAGGTTTGGGAACCATGATTTGCCCATGACCAAACCAAAGTTGGTAGGGTTGTGTGTTTGTCGGCTTCCAATAGCTCTGTTTATGACTTCAATCATGATGGACTCCATGGCCTTGCAGATCAGACTTCATAGGCTTATAAGACTATAGTTCCCATGGTCTGTTGTGCACCAACACTTGTGAAGTGTGCCATATGTTGCTGTAACCCATTCAACGGTTTCATATCCTGTAGAGAAACAATGTAATCCAATTGATGCCATGTCTTCAGCTTTGGAAGGAGCTGTTTACCCATTCTACATGTGATATCTCCTGGTATGATGACAGGGCCTTTTGTCAGTGGGAGGTGGGTATGTATGCATGGGCCTGTCTGACAGGATGTTGGCATTGTCAGTCATTTACAGTTGGCCCTGACTCAGGAAATATATGAGTGTACATTGCTATTTATGACATAGCTGAAGGAAGTGTCATGGTTTTGTCTGGACTCCTTCGCAGATAATCTTTCCAAAACACCAACAAACTTAAGCACTAAACCCCTGTTATACTCTTTTACACACTGAACACCCTACTGATCCTTTTTGATCAGTCAAAAGAGTATTTCATCATAATATCCTGACATGTCCAAAGGTCAGTTTCGTGTGTACTCTCCAGTCCATCTGGTGAATATAGGACTTTTGAGGCAATGTTACAACTGCCTTATGTACACAGACAACCCTCTCCTCCTCCCAACAAACTCAGATATATGTGAGAAATGCAACTATAGAGACAAAGTGGAGGCTGAGCTCTCTCGTCCCATGACTGGCACAGTCTATCAGGAGGAGAAGGTAATCACACACACCACAAATCCAGTCTCACATAGACCTATAGCAACAGAAAACCAAACACATAAACACACAAAAACATACTCGGAGGCTCTAAATAAAAATCTGCCTAAGCAGCAGAGACCTCCAAAGCAGACACCCAAACAACTGCTACCCCACAACAATACCCACATATCACATAATTCACAAAGTTAGTGTGCAACACAGTCACTGCCCTTAAGCTAAACAACACACCTAATACACTTGTAATAGGTGACTCTATTGTCAGACACACTGACGTCCCACTCACCAGGCTGAACAAGGAGAAGGTCACTGTAAGCTGTCTGTTGGGTGCCAGGATCCACCACATAACACATGCACTCAGGTCACTTCAAAGCAAGTACAAATATGACTCCGTCATTGTCCATGCTGGTGTGAATTACTCAAGACGTTCCTCCCTGGACTACATGAGAAGAGACATAGAGGAGCTCTCTGATCATGTAGCCCAGGCCAGTATGACCCTGACCTTGTTTAGCATCTTACCCTCACCATGAATGATGCCACAGTATAAAGACAAAATGATCAATTTTAACAGTTGGCTAACGTATTGGTGTCATTCAAAGGGGATCCAGTGTCTGACAGCCTGGGATGACATGCTCAACAAGCCACGTTGCTTCACTAGGGATGGCTTGCACCTGTCACCCCTGGGCTTTTGAATACTGGCTAAGGCTCTTGCCACCCCCATAGTGCCTTTTTTAGACAAGGCTCAAAAGACAAACCCACCACCATAGACAATACAAGGTAAAAAAAACTAAGGGTAATGCTGCTCAACGCCAGAAGTCTACACCTCAAAATGCACGCACTCAAGGCTCTCTTCAGTATGGAGAATATCGATATCTGTGCAGTAACAGAAACCTGGTTCAAGGCTCCCGAAAGCACCCCAGCACTACCAGGTTATACTTCATACCATGCTTTTCGGCCACAAAACCCAGACCGAACCACAAAAGGAGGGGGAGTATCCATATACATCAAAGATACACACACCTCCAGGTTAGTAGCACTGCACGAAGCATCGGAGACCATCCATGTGCAACTAACAGTGGGCAAGACTGCCTTTCAGTTTGTAGCCTGCTACAGACCACCCTTACAAACTCAGGGACCCCACTCAGCTTTCCTGAGAACACTGGAGATTATGAAGGTCTCTCCAAACACCATTATATTGGGTGTCTTCAACTACCCAAACTTTGACTGGGAATACTGCTCAACCCCCAACACCCTCGCCCAATGGTTCCTAGAATTTATAAACTCAAATGCTATGGAACAACTGGTCACCACCCCCACAAGAGGGGAAAACATATTGGACCTGGTCATCACCAACATGGGGACTCTATGTTCCACACCAGAGGTATACCCCTCATTGGTAAGGTCAGACCATACATTTATCTCACTGGACATCCATATCCCGTCCCCACCCTCAGCCAAGGTAATCATGGTGAAGAACTTCTCAAAAGCAAATGTCACACTTCTCAAAACTGAGGTGGTATCCTTCAAAGCCCCCGGGCCAGTGGAAAATACAGCTCAAACCGCAGAATCCTTTACAAACACATTCTATGGACACCTACAGGAATGCATGGATCATGCTATCCCAAATGAAACCAAGACTCACTCTTCCAAAGGCAGGGGACCTGTCAGGTGGACCCCAGCCATAAATAAGCTATACAGCAAAAGGAGGAGGCTACTACATGATAGAGCAAAATCCCAAAAAGGGAAGGCATCTCTGATCAGTACTAGCAAGAAGCTACAATCACTCATAAACTCATCTAAGGCCAACTTCGAAAGAAAAATTGCACAAGACACTAAAGACAATAACAAGGCCTTCTTTAGTTATGTCAGGAACCTGGGTGGCAACTCCCAGATATGCTGTGAGTTAGTGCATAATGACAAAAAATACACTGAACCCACAGACATTGCCAACATCTTGGCGGACAGGTTCAGTGAAAATTTATCCACCCCATCCCCCCAAAAGAGCAAATGTCCATCCCAACAGAGTGTAGCCTCCCTGACATCACAGATGAACAGGTGAGAGTTGCCCTCTCCAAAGCAATAACACAGCATCAATGGGACCGGACGGTGTCCCGGGCTGCATCTTACACGAGCTTCATGAAGAACTTAACCCTCACATAAAGTCACTGTTCAATATCAGACTTACTACAGGATATGTACCCAAGGAATGGCATACAGCAACAGTGGTCCCACTCCACAAAGGTGGTGCCACAATGGACCCTGGACACTATTGACCTATAAGCCTGACTAGCCTGGTCTGCAAAGCTATGGAGCGTATCATCATGGAACTCATAAACAAAGACATCGGGAACCTCCAGACACTGGATCCTACCCAATTCGGCTTTGTTAAGGGCAGATCTTGCCTCTTGAACCTGGTCAACTTCTTTGAAACAGTTAACAGGGCCATAGACATAGGGAAGGTAGTCCACACAGCCTACTTGGACCTCACAAAAGCCTTCGACACAATAACCCACTCGGACATCATAAATAAGCTCACCAGCTTAGATATCAACACATATGTCACAAGATGGATTGCAAACTGGATCAGGGATAGCACCCACATGGTCAGAATTGCAGGTGCCATGTCAGACTCTACACCAGTTACAAGTGGCGTCCCACAAGGCTCAGTCCTGAGACCTCTCTCATTCAGTATATATTTCTCTGACGTACAGGCTAACAAGGGAGGAGTATGGCTGACCAAGTTCGCAGATGACTGCAAACTGGGTGCCATAATCGACTCTCCAGCTGACACAAGCATCCTCTAAAAGGGTCTCACAGAGATGAATAACTGGTGCCAGAGCCATGGCCTAAAGCTAAATGCCATAAAATGCATAGTCATCCCCTTTGTGAAAAACAAAGTGAAAATTACCACATAGGTGGTAATCCATTACGTACGGAAGAAGTAATTAGGGATTTGGGGACCCAAGTAGATAGTAATCTCTCCTTTGACAATCACCTTGCCAAAGTGGTTAGAAAGACCTTCTATATAGCCCACCTTATCCCGAAAGGTTTCACATCTAGATCAAGAGAGGTCATTGTGCCCCTAAATTCATCAGGCCCATACTTAAATACAATGCCCCATTTGGGATGTACCTTACCCGACACCTGCAGCAACTGTAATGACCCCAAAAGTACCTCACCAAGTGGATCAAGGGACTCAAACAGATGCCCTACACAGTTCGGCTAAAGAAACTCCAGCTCTACTCAATTGCTTACCGCCTACTCACATGCGATCTGTGCCTGACGTATAAAGTCATGTCCAACCCAGAATTAATGGTCATGCTCCACTTCAGGATATCCAAATCCCTTGCAGCTACACACTCCGGGGACTTAAACCTCAGCACAGAAATAAATAGGACATGCTGGTGGGACAGATTCATATCCCAGAGGCACCCCTCACTCTGGAACGAAATCCCAGTCCAAGTTAGGCAGAGACCCTCACTGACCCTCTTCAAGAGAAATCTTGATGAGTGGATGGGAGATCGTAAGTTTACCCCTGGGATCTCTTCTGGGACCCTGCTAGACAGAGGCACAATAAACTAACCATAAAAGGGCTATCTTGTGTGACTTACTATTCAAAGGCACAGTCTGCTAATCTAAAAGGGTGGCAAAAGCCAAACACACTCTGGCTAGGCTTATAAATGCCCTAGGGCAGATAGCCTAGTATCAACCTATGAACCTATGAACCTATGATAATGTTTGGAGTGCACATAGTTTATTGATGATACTGATTGCAGGTTTTTTATCTTCTTTGCTTTCCCACTTTCTATGAACAACCTAAGTATCTGTAGTACATATTTGATTATGAGAGGGTTCCAATATATTATATATGTGTCTGTTGTCATATAACTGTGTGCACAAGGCAGGATTGTTGAATAGTGAGAGGTTCCTGGGTTAACACATGCAACTGCCAGATATGTGTGGCCCACTGCTGTACTCAGACATGGCCTAAGTGTGTGAGCATGCCCAGTTTGGCCTTTCAGTGTTTTGTTGCCTGACATTTGTCTCATTTGTTCAAGTGTGTGAGCATGCCCAGTGTGACCTTTCAGTATGTTGCTGTCTACATTTGTTAACGTGTGTGAATATGCCCAATATTAAAATGTATACTATTTGTGTGTTGAAAATCAAGTTATATTTTTACTGCAGGGCTCACCTTTGTGTCATAACTCGACAGGGATTATGCTGTGCCTGCAGGGTTTCCATGAGACACTTTGCATAGACTTATCAACATTTCTTCATACAGGCTGACCAGTGCAATACTGTCATGGCTTGGTGGTTCAGTACTGTGACTATAGTGCACAGTATCGTGGGTTTGAGACCTGTCACTGCTTTATATTTTCATACTGGGCAGACCACACTGCTTAAGGACCAGTAAAGCAAATATGAGCATGTTTACCTGCTTTTGCTCAACTATGCCCAACTTTGATCGAACTTGCCCAACATTGCTCAACATTAACCAACATTGCTGAACGTTGCCCAGTATTGCTCAACATAGCCCAAAGTTGTGCTAGTTAGTGTGTGCAATTTTGTTTACATATACTAAATAGTGGTAAAAGCTGTTTAGCACTGTTTTATATTGCTTAGGACATTGCAATCCTGCCTCAGGTGGTGCTGCAGGGCTGCCTATGTCAGATGCACATAGTACACCCCCTATACATGTTTGAAAACAGGTAGTGTCAAGTTAGGCATCCCTTTTACTATATGTGTGAGTCAGAGAGCGGTATCATTTCCAGAGTTCCTACTGAGCCAGTGTATGTGCTATGCGTTGCCTCTTTGCCAAGGCCAAAGCATACTGGGCACGCCTCCTTCTGCCTACTGAGGCAGGCTCAGGTTGTTCCTCCTCCGAGTTCCGCTCTGCCTGTGATGGCCTTGGCAATGGTGGGGGGCTGTTTGGCCCAGGCCTACGCTGCTCCTGCTGCAGCTGTTTTCACAGGATCATATTATGTAGCATAGCACATACCATGACAATTTGGATACATGTAGTTGATGAGTACTGCAAGGCTCCATCAGATGTGTCCAGGCACCGGAACCATGACTTGAACAGCCCAAACACATGCTCGATTACATTTCGTGTTTGTGCGTGTGCCTCATTATGGCATTCCTGTTCAGGTGTGTGTGCATTTCTGATGGGTGTCATCAGCCACGGCTCCAGTGCATATCCAGCATCCCCCACTAGGTGACCATGAAGGATGTCCCCATTGGCAAATGTCTGGTACAGCTGTGTCAGATGTCAGATATGGGAATCATGGTAGCTTCCAGGGCAGCCAGCACACACATTCAGTATTATGCCCTGGGCATCACACATGACCTGGCAGTTGATGGAGAGGAAGCCCGTGCGGTTAATGTAGGCCCTACCCCGCTCACCGGCTGGTGCTTTAATGCGTATGTGCGTGCAGTCTATTGCTCCCACTACCTCAGGGTATTCTGCTATTTGCTGGAAAAGACGCATATTGCTAGCCAATACCTCACGGGAATTGGGGAAATATACATGATCACCGACATGTGCTGACATGGCATTCAGGAACTGGTGCAGTACCCTGGATGCTGATGCCTGTGATATCCCCATCATATCACCAGTTGATCTCTGGAAGCTACCTGTTCCTAGTATGCTTAGGCCAACACATACCTTGGTTTCCACTGGGATGGGTTCCCCTCTGTTGGTTCTGTGTGTGAGGCGTGGCCTGCACAGCTCAGCAATTTGCTGCATGAGGTCTCTGTCCACTCTATAGCGCTCCACTATCTCCAGCTCATGTAGCCCCTGGTAGGTTACGCTGGGCCTGTACACTCATCTCCGTCTCCTCACTGGGGGTTGCTCAGCAGCATTCACATTGTCACCACCCTCAGTTTGTTGCATATGCCGCCTTATAACAGCAATGGCAGCCCCTAACATTTCTTTGTCTCAGTAAAGCTTTTGAAGTTTTCACTTCTCTTAGTTTACTGCAGTGTTGCAGTGTCTCTGAGGAAAACATGGTGGAAAGTTGTTTGCAGAGTTTTAAGTGCTGGGCTGGGCTGGGCTACTGTACTGCCTGTGTAATTGCCTAATTCTGATTGTTTTCACCTGCTAGCTCTGCTAGTTCTCCCTGGTTAACTTCCTACTATTTGTTGTTCTTCCTTTTCCCTTTCTGTTTCCACAGGGGGGCAGCGCCGCTCACACAAGCGCAAACATGCGCACACCAGCTCACGCGCACACACTTGCTTACACGGCCTAACATTTGCTAATTCCTGCTTAAACCCATGCACACAGGTGCAAACGCGCTTACACAACTTTAAACAACCTTACACATACTTACCCCAGCTTAAACACACGCACACGTGCATACACAGTCTTACTCGGATATACAGGCGCTCATACATGCGCAAACACATTGCAGGCAGTTCAACAAGAAACTTTAGTGTTATCCACGGCATACACCTTCTATTTCTTGCGTTTAGCTAGGATACCTGTTGACACACCCCTTCCAGTGACGAGTAACTGACAGCAAACACATGCCACTCTGCTCCAATGAGCTTACATTCTTTCATACATACCCCCTTATGATGTCACCTATCTTCTACTCTGTTACTCCCCTTATCTTACTCATACACTCCACTGACTGTGCTCATTTGCTATGTAAACTTGGGATTCACTATCCTTACCCTCATTTGCATGGGATTGCCTACAAATGCTTGGTTACATCTCTTAGACTGAGCTTCCCCCCTTAGCAACCTCTACTGGGTTGCCATGTTGTCTTCAGCCTGCCATTCACTTGCATTGAAACTTATGATTTGCTATAAAATCCCTATTTGTGGCTTTTAATTTCTGGTTTTCTCATTTTTAGAGTGCAGCATGTTTGCACGGTGCTGCGCTATGCTTAAACTTCGGAGATCAAGGTAAAAAAAAAATAATTTTTTTAACATTTTGCATCGGGGAACATTGCCAATGGCCGTATATTTGGCCATTGGCATGCTTCCTCAACTGGATGCAGCCTTTATTTGGAGCTGTCATGGCTCCATTTTGCTATTTGCAGAACGGTACTCAGTTGTCAACTGAGTACATTTCTGCAAATAACACTACTCTTACTCGGACAGGTTAGGGTTTCCTGGATTGCAAATTTACCTCATTTGCATAGCTTTTGCCAGCAAATGAGGTAATTTGCATAACCTAGCCCTGTCCATGTAAGAATCGTTTTAGGAGCTCTGTTGCACGCCCCTGCCGGCTATTCCTGGATCGCTCGGCGGACATGTTGGCTGCATAGAGTCTTACTCTACTCTTAGACTCCATGCAAGCCTTCGTGAATCCGGCCCAATGTCAATTAAATCTTGCATGTAAAACAGTGTACACAATAATTGCAGTATACTGAGATAATTAGAGTAATTAAAAGAAGGCTAGACAGAGTATCTAGAGAAAGAAAGGAAGGTGATACTAATAGTGAAATAATAGGTGAGATAAGTTAGACATATATCAAGTAAACAGTAAATATCTGCGAAGAGGAAAAGATAAGGTATGTATAAGAAAACCAATACAGCTATATGTCCACTGGGAGTTAGAAAGTAGGGAAAGAGGGTCTATATTAAATCATTAAACACTTAGAAAAGCGAACAGTGATGTATCGACCCCATGTAAGTGAAAGCTTACAAACTTGAATGCTTAGAACAGTGATTTTTTTCCAAGGGAAAAAAATCGCTGTTCCAAAAAAAAAAAAACACTTAAAACATAACATAAAGTGTGGGCCCCCCCCCTGACGTGGGAGGCTGTGCCCACCACACACCCCCTACTTAAATATACCAACTCAAAGATCGCACTACAGTGATGAAAATGGCAAAGTAACAGATGCAGCCAAGCAATTTCTTTCCCAGGGAAAGAATTCACTTATATGCTGCTTCGTCATTTTACCTTTTCGTCTTTTCAAGTTCGACCAAGACACATTCGAAAGAATGCATCTTTGGTCATCTAATAGGAACCCGGGAAAGATAGTCAGCCAGGAGCCAAGAATAAAATAGCTGGGACTAAAGGATCTTAAACTTTGAGGGTGTGGCAGTAGTTAAGTTATGTCCAAATCATGGAGATTTGATTAAAGAGCATCCCCATAGTGATTGCTAGCTTTTGTGACTTGTAATAGGAGTTTATCAGAAGAGTTCAGATGTCTTCTCTTAGACTGAGACTGAAGTAGATGACAGTTGTCAGGCTGGTATATTATGTCATCGGCCATTGTAAGTTGTGTAACAGTTAGGTAATTAGGTAATTTAAGCCAATTTTGTTGACTTAAGGCAGTACAGTGGTGTGACCTATATGGTGAGTCTTGTGGCGTCAGTGGGTAATATTTAATTCTATAAAATGAACCTAGTTTATTATGGACTTTATATGATTAGAGACAAGTGCTTATCAAATGTCATGTTATTCTTAATTGCAACCATGAGTAATAATATAGCAATAACCCACGCCTGGGTGTGGGTAATGCTGGATTTACCCACGGTTGGCGTGGTTTGGTCATGAGGGCGAAGCCCGAGTCGCGAAACAAAGCCAACCATCGGTAAATCCAGCATTACCCACACCCAGAAGTGGGTTATTCCTATTATACAATGACATTATTTAAGAAAAAAAAATAATTACTTTTCTCAAATAATGGCAATGTATAATGCCTCCTTGCTGCTCTTGCGCAGCTGTCTGGTATTCTGCGGCAGTTCTGATGTACTGCGCATGCATATGCCTATGCAATACTTCAGAAGTGTGGGCAAAAGCAACGGAGAAAGCAAGATCTCCGTTGCTTTTTAAAAACTGTTTTGCTATGTTAAATGAGTTTAACATAGCGAGACAGTTTAAAAAGCAACAGAGAATCTCCGCTGTTTTTAAAGCTGTCTCGCTATATTAAACTCGCTTAACATAGCAAACAGTAGAAGAGTTATAGTAATGGAAAAAGTCCGGGCTACCGGACCTTTTTCCATTACTATAACTCTGATTTACAATGTGCACGCTGACCAATCAGCGTGCACGTTTTTGAATATTAATGGGGGAGTTGTATAATACATAATAACAAACAATTATTATTTAATAATTAAGTAATACATTTCTTGATCTTGAAGCAAGAGTACTGGGTGGGTAAGGTTTATGATGTTGTACTGTGTAATTTAAATGGACGTCACTCCTTTAGGAATGTTAGGAAGGAGGTGGGGTGGGGTCAGCATATATTAAACTACGTTTTCCCTCAACACTTATATTTATGACCCGGGATCAAGAAATGATTGGTTTGAATATCAAACTGGGCAATTATTCATGGAAAGTTTGCTTTATTTTATAAAATTATTTACTAGAAAAAAAGAAGAAAAGGAATAATTTATTATGACTATGCATATTTTTATTCTCAGTAGTTATGAATTGATTAGTGATGACTCAAATGCCCCAAGTGGGGACTTGGGATTTTCCACTGGTAATAACAGTTGCTCATTGGACAGTTCCCACAATTTACTAAAATTATAGTTAATCATAATTAGTTAACAGACCCACTAGGAATGGAAATATTTTGGATATCATGTGTGTAAAGGACCATCTTGATAAAGAAATCTGTGAAATACTGCCTGAACTTAGTTGATCTGACTATCTGTGTATTTCTTGGGAGATAAGGTTTATGAATTTAAAGGGTATTTTACTGGTTTTAAATGGAAGATATTTTTTATAAAGCTGATAATATGGTAACTATAAATGGAACAAGAAATGAATTACAAAATGGTACTGAAAACTGATGCATAATCTAATGTCTAATTATAGGTTCATAGGTTCATACTAGGCTATCTGCCCTAGGGCATTTATAAGCCTAGCCAGAGTGTGTTTGGCTTTCGCCACCCATTTTAAATTAATTTTGCTATGCCCTTTTTTGAGGTTAGTATACTGTGCCTCTGTCTAACAGTGACACAGAAGTGATACCCGGGGTAAACCTACGATCTCCCATCCACTCATCAAGATTCCTCTTGAAGAGAGTCAATGAGGGACTCTGCCTAACCTGGACTGGGATTTTATTCCAGAGTGAAGGGAGCCTCTGGGTTATGAATCTGTCCCTCCAGCATGTCCTATTTATTTCAGTGCTGAGGTTCAAATCTCTCGAGCGCGTAGCTCGATGGGATTTGGATTTTCTGTGGTGCAGCATGTCCATTAATTCCGGGTTGGACATGGCTTTATACGTCAGGCACAGATCACCTCTGAGCAGGTGGTATGCCACTGAGTAGAGCTGGAGTTTCTTTAACTGGGCAGCATATGGCATCTCTTTGTGCCCTTTAATCCTCTTGGTGAGGTACTTTTGGGGTCTTTCCAGTTGCTGCAGGTGTCTGGTATGGTACATCTCAAAAGGGGCATTGTACTCAATAATGGGCCCGATGAGGGATCAGTAATTCCTGATATGTGTTATATATTCAATAACCACTTTGTGAATATATATGTTCCAAATGTAGACTGTGCTAAGGTTGCTAGTAGCTGCCCATGGTTGACCAATAAATTAGAAAAAGAAAGAAGTAATACAAATTACTACTAGGATTTCTATAGAAGGGGAAAAAAGCAGGCTAATAAAATTAGATATGCTAAGGGTAAACTGATTTAGAAAATGTATGCAGGTCAGTAGATGTAAGTTTAAACACAACTTAGCATCATATACAATAGTCAGTAAAAAAGTGTTATTTAAACATTTAAGAAATTATAGGAGCAACAAACAATCAGATATAACAGTAGAACAAAATGTACTAGTGACTGATCCTAAACTATCAGTAAACATCTCTGTGGCTAAATTTGCTGGGTTCAAAAATAAATCCAACTTTGATTTGCCCTCAGGATCTGATTTAGCTCTTATTATCACTGATACTTTTGTAGTAAATGCTATCAAATCTGTTAAACCCAATACAATAGCTGGCCCTGACATTTTAAATGGTTATTTATTTTTTTACGTAGTTGTATTTATGCAACCACATTTTTTTCCAGAACATTCTTATTAACCATGTCATTCCACCACTTCAGAGGAAATCTATTGTTGGGGGGGGGTACTACCGCCTTCATAGAGAACTTTCAACTAGTTAAGCATTATATTAGGTAAGTGTTTTGAATGCATATTGTGAGATTATATTGCAGAGACTGTATACACAGGACTTGATATTTAACAATATGGTTTTCAGGGATGAAGGCCTTGTCTACCCAATCTAATTAACTTCTGTGAAATGGTGTCGGAAGCTTTAAATGAAGGATTATCAGTTGATGTTGTACATATTGACCTTGCTGAAACCTTTGATTTTTTTTCCATTACCAAAGTTTTAGTAAAACAAAAAGTGCAAATTTTAATGCCTATATTATTTGATGGGTAATTGAATGACTGCAAGGAATGCATGCAGCATTAGAATTAGAAGTGCATTGTCAGAATCTAAAAATTCTGAAATGGGGGTTCCTTAGAGATCTGTTTTGGGCCATTGCTTGTTTTCTATATTCATGTCTGATTTTCAAACTTGAACTAATATCTGGAGCAGCAAATTTACTGATAATACCAAAGTTGGTGCTATTTTAATCACCTTGGAAGATCAATTTAAATTAGAAAAGTTTTATGGATGAATTACAACAATAGTCAGAATTTAAAATTATTGACTTTAACTTGATTGACTACTATAACCAAATTTTTCATAGGGGTGCTAATAATTTTGTTTACTTCAATGCTTTGAATGACACAATTTTAAACAGTGTGAGTCTGATTAGGATTTGGTGGTGTTGGCTGACAGCAGACTTACATTTGAAGATAATCTTAAAGCTGTGGCCTGGAGATGTTATATAGCCATTAAAGATATATCTAATACAATTTTTACTAGGGATACTGCTATTGTTCTTCCTCTTTATAAATCAGTGGTTAGGCTGTTCTTTAAGTAGTGTGTATTGTTTTGTTCATATGACTCAGCTCAGTTAAGGTGGTTAGAAAGAATCCAGAAGTGCTACACAAGACAAACAGCACAAGTTAAGGAACTGAATTATAAGAATAGACTTGGCTACAGTGTCCCTCTTAACTATTAATTATAGGTTATTAAGAGGTGATGTGATACTTAGTATCCATAATAACAGTTTGGCAGTAAATGTAGGAGTTAAAGTAAAAACCTGTATAGTTGATGCTAAGAATAATAACGGGTTGGCAATAATCCCATGTTTTAATTCTAAGTTAAAACAAGGTCTTTTTACTGCCAGACTGGTTTACTGTACATAGCACTCCCTTTTATAATAAGGAAAACTAGGAGTTAACTGGTGTTTAGAAACAATTGGGTGAGTAAAGGGCATTAAATCCAACATAGTTGTATGTGGTAATTTTTTTGAAGGCATCTTTAAGGGTCATGACCTTGATTTAATAAATTTCAAAACATTGAAACTTTAATGAATCCCTGAGAT
This sequence comes from Protopterus annectens, assembly GCF_019279795.1. Lineage (NCBI taxonomy): Eukaryota > Metazoa > Chordata > Ceratodontiformes > Protopteridae > Protopterus > Protopterus annectens. The sequence goes on from NC_056726.1 coordinate 1,435,657,843, forward strand.
ATTCTTCTTTAGATTTACATTTATATTTGGTAACCATTTGAAATGTCAGGACAAGCTAGAATGAGTTCTGAAATATGGAGACTGAATGGCCCAAAGATCAGACTTACACATACTAAGTTGAAGATCCCACTTCTAGGAATATTGCCTTTTCTCAGATGTTGGTGGTTATAAGTTTGGGGTTCATGGGCGTTAAGGGGGCTTGTTTCCCAGCAAAAAAAAAAAATTTGAAGAAGAAGAGTGAGCTTCAAAATTCACACTTCTCCTGTGTTTTCTTTTTTGGGGACATTTCAGCACTCAGAAATCCGAGTGTCAAAAAGTCAGTAGGGAGCCTTCATATATATATATATATATATATATATATATATATATATATATATATATATATATATATATATATATATATATATATATATATATATATATATATATATATATATATATATATATATATATATATATATATATACATGTGTGTGTGTGTGTGTTAAGTACACTAGAAAATTGAAATGAAATCATGATAAAGATAGGAAATTACACTTAAAGAATCATAATTATGAATCCTGGGTTTAATCACATGAAAATTGAATTTCAGTTTCTGAGAACCATAAATCAGTCTCCCAGTTAATACAAAATGTCACCATCACTGAAGAATTGCAAACATAATGAAAAGCTGCTGCTTGTATAGTAGCTTACAACATCTTGTGCTGAAATTTTAAAGACTCACCTAAAGAATCTTTAGTGTTTCTGAACAATAAATTCAACAAAATGAAAGCCAACCAAAAGATCCAAGTAGAGATTAATTCTTCTACAGTTTGGGTTGGGAAGTATTTGTGTAGCTTAATCATAGCTCCCGTCATGAATTGTAAGCTACTCTCTGTATACTGCCATTTCAAGTAGGAAATATTTTGTAATACTGCTTTGTATTGTTAGCAGTTAGCCGTATGCTTAATAGAAATGTAGACCCACAAACACTGCCATCATTATTACTTTGGAATGCCTGGTAGTTATCTGCACCTTCTCCTTTTTCTGTCACTATGCTGACATTCTTTGAAGTTTCCATGGTATCCATCTTGGGTCTGCAGTCATTTGCTAAAATCTTCAAACTGTTGCATCATTGCACCTGGAACAATTGCAACATGGCTATGTTCTTGGGAAGAGGGATAGGTACTCTTCGCAGCATGCATGTTGCCTGCATTGGTAGAAGTGAGTGCTTGTGACAGAAAATTAATCTACAGAACTGCTTCACTAGCATTTGGCTTTACCTGGCCATCTATTTTTGCTATTGTGTTTCTATTTTTGTTTTCAGTATTTCAGTACCTTAAAAGGTTCAGGTTACCTGATGCTTAGGTTAAGAAATGATCAACAGTCTGCAATTTAGTCACTGAATTAGTAAGACATGTTAACAGCATTGATAAGTTATATATAGTTAAGCATAGTTAGGCATACAGACTCCGCACTCAACAGACTGGACAGGAACAGAGTCCTGCTTTTCCATTGCCAGGATCTGTCTTGTTAGAAGGACCCTAAATTCTCTTAAACCAGACAGATCTGACTACGACTTAGTGGTGGCCCAAATGGGAGTAAATAACCTGACTGATATGCAAAGAGAGAGACATGATGAAAGTAAATATGAATGTATTAGAGGTAGGAAAGACACTGGTCTTTAGCAGTATCTTGCCTTCATCAAGAATTACTTCTGGATACTAAGACAAGATAAATGGCTTTAACAACTGGCTACATAGGTGCTGTCATTCTTAGGAGATCTAGTATGTTTCATCCTTTGATAATATGCTAGCTAAAGCTTGCTGTTTTGCCAGGGATTGATTACAACTATCATACCAGTACTTAACACACACAGGCAAAAGCCTTTGCTGCTCCCATAGCACTTTTTTCTACAGAGTACCCCTACTGGACATTGATAAATCGAAAACTCACACTCAAATCTGGACAACATCAAGGTAGCACTACTCAATGCTAGAAGTTTAAATAGAAAGACAATCCTGCAACTTGAGCTCATTCACTGTACATTATTGAATACCCAGATTGTTGATACTCAGAAGACCGATTCCACAGCACCAACATTGTTAAATATCAAAATGTGTCAGTAGGTGTTGCTCTGAGATCATGTTACAGCAAGGAGTGGTCTTTGCCCATTCCCAGCTGTATTGCAGTCTCAGAGTTGGTATATATTATTTGCATGGGATATGTGTGTGGGGGAGGGGGATTGTTCACCTGCAAAAAATATGTTTTTTTTTACATTTTCTTTTTTATTTTGATATTTAATAACTTTGATGTTGTAAAGTCAATCGTCTAAGCGTCAATGATTAGGGCATTCAACAATGTGAAGTAGGTACAACTCAAACACCTTCATATTTGTGTAGTTACTGTGACATGGTTTCACTGCAATCACAGCACTCCCTCTATACCATGCTTTAACACCTGTTATGCCTTCAGCCCATTAGTTAACTGTGGGGAAGAAGCTGTATCTGTGAGAAACATTACTTTAAATTACCCATGGCCCTAGCTTGGAGTTTCTGAAGATCCAGTCACCCTTAACAAATGCAACTATTACTTCTTTGCCAGCTACAGAGCCCTATCATTGCCATTCAAAGATCACAGAAAATTTCTCATTGCCTTTGAGGCATTAAGTAACAGACTAAATATCTTCTTACTACCCAAGCACTGAATGATACATTTGCACCCCTAAAAATAGTTATGCTCATCATTTCCTAGACGTCTTGAATACCAATGCACTGGAGCAAACAGTAAAACTACCTACTAGAGGCTGTAATATCTGTGAACTGGTGCTTACCCACCTCAACCCCCACCACCACACTGCATATCTTCATCACTGGTTAAATCTGACTACCACATTACTACCAAATGAGACCATCTTTAGGGAGTTTTCCAAAGCAAAGTTACTTCAGCTCGTAGAAGACCTATGCAAAATTCCCAAAACTCCCTTGCAAATGGGCCCAAATGGTAGGGATGCTGCATTCACCTCTGACTTTCACCAGCATATGAACAGTTAAAAAAAAAAACAGGGTGCATCTGTGCTAAATATAATAGTGCATTTAGGAATTAACTTTTCTGGTGGACTTCCTGCATTAATGAACTATACAACAAAAGGAAGAAAATATTGAAAAGTTGCATTAAATACCCATCTCACTACCACAAGACTACACTGAGATATGCCAGCAAGGAACTTAAAAATTCTATTAGAAAATATAAAGCAGAGTATGAAATTAAGTTTCCTCATTTTCCAAAGTAAACCACAAATCTTTCTTGTTATTTCAGAAAATTAAAGAATAATGTTCATCAATATACTGAGCTCATCCATAATAATATCAGCTATTCTGACCCCATTGATGTAGCTAACATGTTTGCATCCAAATGTAACGGTAACTTTAGCCCTCCTACTTCACATTGTTGCCCCTACTATCCCTACAAATTTAATTTCCTCTTAGAATCCCTGTCAAAGGCTATATATAACACTTTGATGTGACTGGACAGCATAATAGGCTGTACTCTTTTCAGTGTCAAGTATGCATGATATGACCAACTCCTTGAAGGTTCATAGACTCATAGGAGATTACTGGGCAAACGGCTTAAGATTTCTTACAAGCCCAGCCAATATAACCTCAATATAACCTGATTTTACCAAATATATGGCCCTAGGGGCAAGACGATATCATGGATTTGTGCCTATGCCTTGAATATCTTACAGATTGCCCCTTTCTATAAAGGACATAGGCACTACTCCATGTGTGAATTTGTGATTCCCTATCTGTTGATCCAAATTGTATATGAAGAAAGGGCAGGAAAGGGCTCTGCTTAATGTGAATAGGAAGCCTCTTCCAAAGAAGGTGCAATCTCTGAGACACATATCTGTCTCTCCAGCATTTTTTGTTTGAATCAGTAAGGACCCTCATGCTGTTTGACTTGTTGATGTGTAGCAGCTTTATTAGGGCTGAATTGTGAGTGCCCTGTAGGTCAAACATAAGTCAACCCTTAATAGTTGATTGGAGACAGAGTAATGGGATAGGGCTTTTAATCTATCCACATAAGACATGTTGTTTACACTCTGTATTTTCTTTGTCACTCCAGCTGCTGTATGTGCTTAGTCAAATACATTCCAAATGGTACATTGTACTCAATTATTGGTCTAATTAACACCGGGTAAAGCAGGATTATAATTTCTTTGGATTTGGATGACATACCTTAAATTATAAATTGTGCCACATAGAAGGACTTACTTACTACTGTGGATACATGGCGGTCAAAGTTCAGGCTACTGTCTATCTGTCTACCTAGATCTGTCACCTCTGAGTGTACTCTTAGGGGTCTGCTGTTGATGTTGTAATTTGCTGGGGTATTTGACTTCCAAAAGGGTATTAATATGCATTTTATTTTAGGCCACTGATCTGGCACTAATCATTTGTCTGATTTAGACCCTCCTGAAGGATATCTACATTGTTACTTAAACTGTTCAAACTCAGCTTTTCTAATGACTTTGTTCCTAGTGGCTGAAGAACAGCCACTGTGACTCCCCTACACAAGGCTGACCCCTCTACTGACCAGGTAATTATGGACCCATTAGCCTTACCAGCCTTGTATGCAAGTCTTGCAACCTATAGCAGAAGAACTAATTTATGCAGACATGGGCATCTTAACTGAAGTACATCCCAATAAGTGTGTTTTTGTAAAGGGCAAGTCCTATCACCTGTACCTAGTAAGCTTCTTTGAAAAGGTTACAGGGGCTGCAGACAGTGGTCATTATGTGCACAGTGCTTATTTTGAGCTATCAAAGGCTTTTGACACTGTTCACCATGCTGGTATTATTGAAAAATTGGACAAGGTTAATGTAAGCCCGTATATTGTCTGCTGGATTGCCAATTCGCTGCTCAACAGATCCCAAGTTGTGAAATTTGCTAGTTCCCACTTTGACTGTAAAACTGTATCTAGTGGGGTGACACAGGGACCAGATGTAGGCTTTCTCCTGTTTGACATTTATTTTACAGACGTTCAAGCCAATAGTCCAGAAGTGTGATTGACCATGTTTGCTAATATTTGCAATTCAGAGATGGCTGGAATATTCACATACATGGTATATCTAAAACTGTTTCAAAATAATAAGAAAAAGTCCAGCATGTTAGCGTTTGGCAGACAAGTTAATCCCACCTCATATCGTATAAACTGTACTCCTCTTCAGACAGATATAGTCATAAAAAACCTGGACACTTAAGCAAATAACTCTCTCTTTTTTCACTTAATTATCGTGTTTCCACTATAATCAGGAAATCCCTCTATTTTTCCAGTTAATTTCCAAGGGAGTATCTTCAAGATCCAAAGTCATCCTACCACGGTACTACTCCATTATCAGTTCCATTGTCAGTTTGAAGACTTTATATAAAATATTCAATAATCTAAGTTAAAATGTAACTACTCAGCAGCCGTTACAGACATTATAGGATAAAATGAAGATAACAGAAACATTGACCAAGGGAAAATATTGTTTGAGAACTGCCAAAAATATTATAGAATGGCCAGCTGTGTAGCTCCAACATCAGTTATTAAATTAAAGAATTCACATGATAATTATTTCATAATAGAAGGTCAATCAAATTAATGCGGCAGCTTATTGTCAGCTTTATGAAGAAGAGGGATAAAGTCCTAATTATGACCCAGATGACCCAAGATCAAGTAGTGGTTTAGATGTTGAATGAATAAGTTTTGGAGAAGGAAGGAAGGAAGAAGGCATTTAATAGATAAATTCAGCAGAGTCATCTGAGGGGGAAGGAGGTGAGCTAGAATTCTAGAAATACGTCTGTTGAAAGAATACTGAGTCAGGCTTAAAGCACAGTGGTGTGAGGACATGTTTCTGGTGCTACCAGTCTGCTCAAGTTAGCCATAATAGAGCATATGCATGGCAGCTCATGCATTTCAGCAGAAAGATGATGTAGAATTCATGGCAATGTCAGTACTCATCTCAGCCACAAGGGGGAGAGATTACATTTTAGTGAAAGGTAACCCTTTTTGATAATGAGAGATACAAAGAGAGGTTTGCAATAGCTGCCTCAGAATAATTAGGGTTTATCATTAAATGAGAATGACCCCTGTATAGGGGAATGTCAGACCTCTTGGACATTTGGATGTGGTGGCACCGAGTGAAGCATCAACAAATTAAGATGTGCATATGTGAATAAAGGAAGGGAAACACCCATCAAGGTTGCCTGGATATGTGCTATCCTTGTAATAATCCCACTCCTGTCACACAGCTGATTAAAGAATGAGTCTTTCTGAGGTTAACCTCTTGTAGAAGGAAGGAGTCACTCATGGTTGATAGCAATCTAAATTTCGATCTCCATGTGTCCACAATGGTAAGGAATCCTTCTGTGTTTGTATATATATATATATATATATATATATATATATATATATATATATATATATATATATATGTATGTTTTAAGTAAGTTCATCACATCCAAGACTAAGGATGTTGTAATTTAACCCTCATCAGACTACTAAAAGAGTACAATGCTGTGTTTTGCATGTATCTCACCAGATACCTGCAGCAGCTGTAGAGACCACAGAGATTTCTCACCAAGAAAATTCAGAGCCTCCAAAGCATGAACTTCATGGAAAGACTGGAAGCCTTGCCACTTTACTCTCTATCTTACAGGCTGTTGATGGGTAATTTGTGCCTGGCCTACAGAGCAGTCTCTGACCTGACCCTGTCTTAATGGAAATGCTGCACATCTACAAATCAAATGGAACAAGAGTCACTCACTCCATGGTTCTCAACTTAGCCTGTGACATTAACAGAATATGCTGGAGAGACAGATATATCTCCCTTAAATTGTTGCTCGTCTGGAATAAACTCCCAATTCACATGAAGCAGAGCTCCTCAATGACCCTATTCAATCACAACCTAGATAATTGGATGGGAGACCATAAATTCACTCCAAGGGTGGCACCTATGTCCCTTATGGACAAGGAAAGACAGTGCTGATTATCGAATCCCTCTGCAAATGACAATAATCTAATAAAGGTCAATTAGGGAACACAGGTATAACACTGATAGGCTTGTAAAGGCCCTAGGGCCATTAGCCTAGTACCCTCCTGTGAACCTATGAACCTATGGTGTGATGTGGCATGCAGATCAGTTGAGGTAGACCACAGCAATGAACAGGCAGCATAGGCACAAGGACTTGATGGTCCACAGTTATTGGAAGCAAAAAACATATGGGGGAATATACATATATATATATATATATATATGTGTGTGTGTGAATATATAGAGAGATAGATGATATATACATTTTTATTGTATTTTTTTATTTATTTAACATTTGTTGACTGGAAAAGTCCAACTAGGTTCCACAGATCCTATTTTCAGCGGAGGCCCAGGGAGAAATGCTCCAGAAGCATGTCTTTAGAATGTGGGAGAAAACCGGAGTACCCGGAGGAAACCCACGCGAACGCAGGGAGAACATGCAAACTCCACACAGAAGGCACCCCAGCTGGGAATAGAACTGGAGAACCTCTTGCTGTGAGGCAACAGCATTAACCACTGCACCACTGCGCATATATATATATATATATATATATATATATATATATATATGTGTGTGTGTGTGTGTGTGTGTGTGTGTGTGTGTGTGTGTGTGTGTGTGTGTGTGTGTGTGTGTGTGTGTGTGTGTGTGTGTGTGTGTGTGTGTGTGTGTGTGTGTGTGTGTGTGTGTGTGTGTGTGTGTGTGTGTGTGTGTAAATAATATATAGAGATATATATGTGTGTGAGTATAGGTGCTATTGACGCAGTCAGATGAGTTGTAGGCCGACAGCTGCCTAAATCAAGCTGACTAAGCAACTGAGTGATGACAGGTGTGCAAGATTGCTTTTATCTGGGGTTTGAGGAATTTGTTGTTACCCTTTGTTCATGTGATCTTCGAGTCTGTATGTATAGTTAGCATGGACATGGGAGGAAGGTGCAGGGGGTTTGCAAAAATGCTTTATTTAATTTTTCAAAACTAAAATATTACATGCAGCGAGTCTGCTTCTCAGCACATGTGAATTGATGTGTTGACTTTCTTGTTTTCAACCATTGTAGTCAAAGTTCCAGCAGTTGATATTGGGTGTTTTTGCTAAAAAGTGGTACATGCATATATATATCTATATCTATCTATCTATATATGTTTATATATATATATATATATATATATATATATATATATATATATATGTATGTTTTAAGTAAGTTCATCACATCCAAGACTAAGGATGTTGTAAGTCATCTGTACTTAACCGTCATCAGACCACTAATAGAGTACAAAGCTCTGTTTTGCATGTATCTCACCAGATACCTGCAGCAGCTGTACAGACCACAGAGATTTCTCACCAAGAAAATTCAAGGCCTCCAAAACATGAACTTCATGGAAAGACTGGAAGCCTTGCCACTTTTCTCTGTATCTTACAGGCTGTTGATGGGTAATTTGTGCCTGGCCTACAGAGCAGTCTCTGACCTGACCCTGTCTTAATGGAAATGCTGCACATCTACAAATCAAATGGAACAAGAGTCACTCACTCCATGGTTCTCAACTTAGCCTGTGACATTAACAGAATATGCTGGAGAGACAGATATATCTCCCTTAAATTGCTGCTCATCTGGAATAAACTCCCAATTCACATGAAGCAGAGCTCCTCAATGACCCTATTCCATCAAAACCTAGATAATTGGATGGGAGACCATAAATTCACCCCAAGGGTGGCACATATGTCCCTCATGGACAAGGAAAGACAGTGCTGATTATAGAATCCCTCTGTAAATGACAACAATCTAATAAAGGTCAATTAGGGAACATAGGTATAACACTGATAGGCTTGTAAAGGCCCTAGAGCCATTAGCCTAGTCCCTCCTGTGAACCTATGAACCTATGGTGTGATGTGGCATGCAGATCAGTAGGCCACGGCAATGAACAGGCAGCATAGGCACAAGGACTTGATGGTCCAGTTACTGGAAGTAAACAACCTATGGGTGAATATATCTATATCTATATATATATATATATATATATATATATATATATATATATATATATATATATATTTATATATATATATATATATATATATATGTGTGTGTGTGTGTGTGTGTGTGTGTGTGTGTGTGTGTGTGTGTGTGTGTGTGTATGTGTGTGTAAATAATATACAGAGATATATATGTGTGAGTATAGGTGCTATTGACGCAGTCAGATGACTTGTAGGCTAACAGCTGCCTAAATCAAGCTGACTAAGCAGCTGAGTGATGACAGGTGTGCAAGATGGCTTATATCTGGGGTTTGGGGAATTTGTTCTTACCCTTTGTTCATGTGATCTTCGAGTCTGTATGTATAGTTAGCATGGACATGGAAGGAAGGTGCAGGGGGTTTGCAAAAATGCTTTATTTAATTTTTCAAAACTAAAATATTGCATGCAGTGAGTCTGCTTCTCAGCACATGTGAATTCATGCGTTGACTTTCTTGTTTCCAACCATTGTAGTCAAAGTTCCAGCAGTTGATATTGGGTGTTTTTGCTAATAAGTGGTACATGCATATATATATATCTATATCTATCTATTTATATATGTCTGTATATTATATATATATATGTATATATATATATATATATATATATATATATATATATATATATATATATATATGTGGGATCCATACAGATGCTCAACTGCATCTTTCACCGAATCCCAATTTGGTGAGCATACTTGTGCGATAGTGCTGTTCACCTAAGCAGCACTTTCGCATAAGTATACTTATTGTTCTGGTCGTACTACGTTGCAGTAAGGGAAAATTCCCTTTTCCCCACTGTAGTATGTTCGGTGGTAATGGATTCGTTCAAAAGTCCTGGATCCATGTATATATATATATATATATATATATATATATATATATATATATATATATGTGTGTGTGTGTGTGTGTGTGTGTGTGTGTGTGTGTGTGTGTGGATTCACTTTATAATCTCGAAATACTGAAATCTCCTATTTCGGTATCTCGAGACTATAAAGCCAAACATTCACAAAATCGAAACCTCAAGAGCGCGAAATTCAAAATCGCGACTTTTAAATACACTGTCCACCACACAAACATACATATGCCTTCCCCCCAACACTACAACAAACCAACAAAACACACACAAACACAACAACACAAATACACACACCTACCCTACATATAAAAAGGGCAAGCCCCCCTGCACCCCCAACACCCCCGCTAATTATATATACTAACTCCGAGGTCGGACTAACAAGACAAAGACACTAAGCCAACCACTACATACTCTATATTCCCCTTGCACAGACACACACCACATATGTACAAACACCAGCACTCTCAACACTTACACACTTACATTGTTACCTACCCACCCTAACCTACACCTAAAACTTCCCAGCACACTCACATACACTCAAATCCCTACCCAAACCCCTTAAAAAAACAGCACTTACCTTAATCTCCACAAATATCCACACGACGGCAGGCAAACCATATCCCACGGCACACCGCACCTTACAAACATATCAAATCCCACATACTCTGCCATCACAACTGTGAATTCGACACTTCAAATTCGATCAAGTGCAGTTTCACTCAACTGCACTTTTGGCATTTTCGTCTCAAGATACTGAAATTCGAGATTTCAGTATTTTGAAATGGTAAATTGCTTCCACGTATGTATATTTATAAGTATATATTTATGGATATATAAATATTTTATATATATATATATATATATATATATATATATATATATAGAGAGAGAGAGAGAGAGAGAGAGATGAATGATGTAACCAAGTACATATAATTTATCTACAATTTTATAATAGCAGTTAGGTTGCATCACTCTCTTGACACATTAGAAGGAATATGTTAGACTTTATCCCAAAGATAAGATTTTGAAAGAAACATAAACAGCTAGCATTAAAATATTTTCAAGAAATCAGCTTTATGACTACAGTCAGTTCTGTGTTGTGGAAATCAGCCCTTGTACAACATATGACATACACAAAAAAAGGAAACACATCACTTTGTTTGGCTACAGAAATGTATCACCACCAGAATAAGAATCAATTACAGACAACTCATTTATATGTGAATAAGGGAATGATAACGCCCATCAAGGTTGCTGATCCTACTCCTGTCACATAGCGAGTTTCTGTTGCTACCTTCTTTCTTCATCTGTCCCAAAGTTATGCATAGGCAGGAAATCACATTTGAACCACTTATAGAGAAAATCCATGATGCTTCCTATAGCATTTTGGTATACAAATCCAGCACTAGCACTGTCAGGATCCACTTTCGAAATGTAACCGTGTGATGCTGTCAGTGCTGTTTTCCCCACCCTGGAATTAGGGCTCTATCCCATATTTATATACTTTGGAAATTAACTCCTTTATGAGATCTGGTAATTCAAGCCAGAGAAACTTAAAATGTTCATCAATGTATTGCTAAAAGTATAGGCATATATTGGCCAACCACACATCACTACGTTGCACATATCTATATCAATAACTATATCTATATATAATTTTATATCCACAATAATACTATACTCTCTGAACCAAAGGAAATTGTTAATATCCCAGCTAAAAAAATAGTGCAAATTTTATTTTTTTAGGTTTTTAGGTTCATAGAAGGTTAACTGCCCTAGAGCCCTTACAACCTAGCCATATTTATCCTGAGGTGCAGCAGTTGCCAGTAGTTTGGTGAGTGAAGTTTGCATATGGGTGCCACCCCAGGAGTGAATTTGCGAACACACATCCTTGATCTAGGTTGTGTTTGATGACAGCTAGGGATGGGCACCGATTCACGTGAATTGAAAGCTTGTTCCAGAGAAGTCATAGTCTCTAGGAGATTTATCTGTCTCCCCAGCATGACCTCTTCATGTCAAAGGTTAGGTTAAGGTTTCTCTAGCGAGTGAATCTCGTGCAATTTGATTTACGAATGTAAAGCTTTTCCATCATGGCCAGGTCAGAGCCTGCCCTATAAACCAGGCACTAGTCATCACTTACCAACATGTAGGAGACAGAATACAATGACAGGGCTTTCAGTCTTTCCACCTAAGATTTGTGTACCCTGTAATTTCTTGGTCAGAAACATTTGTGATATCTGCAATTGTTACAGTTATCTGATGAGGTACATGCAAAATGGAGCATTGTACTCAATTATTGGTCTGATGAGGACCAAGTATAGTAGAATTATAACATCTTTGGATCCAGATTTGATGCCCTTGATTACAGGATGTGCCACATAGAAGGATTTCCTTACTATTATCATTACGTGGTGGTCAAAGTTCAGATTGCTATCAACCTGAGTCCCCGGATCATGTACCACTGGGTCTACACTTAGGGGGTACTATCTATAATGTAATTAGCAGAGATGTTAGGTTTCCCAAAGGGAGTAATAATGCATGTTTTGCATTTATCTTTAATCTGTGGCTTTTGCACCAATTCTTTGTCTGCGTTAACCCTGTTTGCAGTATATTAACATCATTCTGGGACTCAATGATTGCTCCCAATTTGCAGTCATCAGTGAACTTGGTCAGCCACAGGCTGTCCAAGTTTGCCTAGACTTCAGAGAAATAAATTCTAAACAGTAAGGGGCCCAGCACATAACCCTGTGGTATGACACTATTGAATAGTCTTTTGCTAGAGGCAAAGTCATCCACTTTGACAGTATGTGTAATGTCAGCAAGCTAGTTGGCTACCCATATGGAAATGTAGGGGTTAATTTCCAGTTGGGAGAGTTTCTCTGTAATACCTGAGTGGGGATTGTGTCAAATGCAGTATGCACTGTCTTTCCCACATCCAGGGCTTTGGTGACGTTCTCAAGGAAGTCAACCATGTTTAACAGCCATGATCTACCTTTAACGATTCCAGTCTGGGTTGGGTCAGGAGTTTGGAGATTACCTATGTCCTTGTTAATAAGGTCCATAATTATTATTTCCATGGCCTTGCAGATAAGACTATTCAAGCTTATTGGCCTATAATTCCCAGGGTCGGTTGATAGTCCCCCTTTGTGCAGAGTGATTACTGTCACCGTCTTCCATTCTGCTGGAACATAGCCAGTTCACAGGCTGTGGTTAAACTGGGTTCCAAGTGGGTCTGCTATGTCATGTTTTAAATTGTTTAAATGGCACCCTGGGATGTTGTCTGGGCCCAGTGATGCTGTATTTTAGGCCTTGGACAACACTGAGTTGACTTGCTCTCTTGAGATAATAGTCTGAGGAATAGTGGCAAGTATACTTTGGGGGGGGGGGTGACTGGAGGGGACAAGAGTGTGAAGTTTGCTCCAAATATGTCAGCTAGCAGGTTGGCTATTACCTCTGGGTGAACATGGATGGTGCCTTCCACAACCAGTTCAGTGCATAGATGGCTACTCCATTTTAGATTTCAGACATAGTTAATTTGTAATTAGCTTTGGTGGACTTGATAAACTCTCTAATTTGATTTTTTAAGCTAGACAGAGATTTATTTCTCTCCTGAGCCAGTTATCTCTTTTTCTTGGGCATTATTTTCTTCTTTTGTTGTATAGCCTGTTTATACTCGGGGTCCACCAGGGTGGCTTTTTTTTTTTGGTGCAAGATCTAGTTTTAATCCAGTCAGATACAGCTGATTCTGTACAACTGCTTAAATGGTTATATGGGGCATTAGCATACACCTTTGTATAGGAGTTTGTGTTATCTACATTTGAGGGAACTTTGAAATTTCTTATACCATCATGTAATAGGAGGTAATTTGTCTATGAATAATCCTTAAGCATTTTTGAACTTGATGGGATATCTAGTCTTATAATTACATTGAATAAGACTGTTTTATGGTCTGATCTTACCAGGGAGGGAATCATACTGGAGGGGGGTATATTCTCCTTTGTTAGTGAGTATCAAACAAGACTTATTTATGGTCCAGTCTTACCAGGGAGGGCATTACTAGGGGGGGGATATTCTCCCTTTTTAGTGAGTACTATGTCCAGGACATCTGAGCCCCTTTTGGGTGTGCTAACTAGCTGCTCCAGAGTATTTGCACTGACAAAGTCCAAGAAGCTCTGAGCCAGCATGTTTGTGGTCATGTATGTTTCTCAGCCAGTCAATGGTAGGATAATTAAAATCACCCATGAGTAAGGTGTTGGGCTGTATGGCAAGTGACTCCAGTAACTCCCGGTATGAGGCATACTTTTCCTATGTCATGGTGGGGGACCTATAGCTAACATAGAAGTGCAGGGGGCTTTAACTATAGTTAATTGGACATGGAGTAGCTCAAGACAGTCATATTGTTTGATCAGTCTTGAGGTGTACTTATCCTTAATGAATATGGATACACCTTCTTTGATTATTTCACACTCAATTTGTGCTCTGAATGAATGGAAGACATTTTAGCTATTAAATGATTGTCATATACCTTGTATAAATTCTTAACCAATGTTTTTTATATTATGTCTAATTTGTTACAATTATTTAAACTGCATATGTTTTTGTTTTAATTTTGAAGATTGTAAAATTATTGTTCTTAAAATTTCACTGACACACACAAAAAACAGTACAAAATGCCAGTAATACGACTGAAGTAAGAAAACTGCCACAACCTTATATTTAATGCGTTTCGTCCGCTTTAATGATCGTGAACTTCATCAGAAATATCATCCACACATTTTAAATCATTTAAATACTAAATGAACCATCTCATGTGATCTGAAAAACCAATAAGATGTGTAAAACACTTAATATATTTTTTTCAAATGCAATATGTATAAGAATTTCATCACCTTTCTTAAAAAATATAGACCATCCAAATTAAAATATTTTTAGACTACAATATACAAATTAATAAAAGTACATGTATATATACACATATATCACTAGTAAAAAATATATATATATATTTATGTATAATTATAACCTTTGTGCTTATAAAAAGCACTTTATGTTAATCATGTCGTTCAATCCAAGAAGCTGAACCGCATTGAATAAAATCTGCCACAAGGTTTCTTTACATTCCAAGGTAACTTTGAAGTTCCCTGAAAATATATCATCACTGACTTTTTCTAACACAGAAAATGACAACTTTTTTGTAATTTGAACAAGTGATAGTGTGCTTTGCTAACGCATTAGACATATCCTTTTTTTCTTATAGCTAAAATGTGTTCATATATACGCCTTTTTAGTGTTCTTATAGTTTTACCTATATAAAAATGTTCACATGAAACACACATCGCAACATAAACCACATTTTTAGTCTTACAGGTATAATGTCCTTTATTATAAATGATCTTATTTGCATGCTTGAAAAACACTGTAGTAGTACCAGAAATGTACCTGCACTGTTTACAAGTTCCACAAGGGAACGTACCAAAACTGAAAGTAGTCTGAACATCAGTATACTCACAAGTACCTCTTTCTAAAATGGTCTTAATGTTAACCATCCTCTTATAAGTAAAAAGTGGAAATTTACCAATAACAGTACACAAATCAGTGTTACCCAACACCACCTTCCAATTATTCCAAATAATCTTTCTGATGATTACCATCTCATTGGAAAATGGAATAGGAAAAGCCAACCTGTAATTACTACAAACACTGTCTACAATGTTATTAACTACATTTGAGTCATTGATTTGATTTACTATAGGGCATGCTTTACCGGACCTGAGATCAATGACTTCTCTTAATATATTATTTAGCCAAATTTTGTCATAACCTCTTTCCACAAAAAAGTTCATCAATTTAACTGTTTCATTTAGAAAAATTTCATCTCTGCTAGTCAAACGACTCAATCTAATTAACTGTCCTTTTACTACACCACGTTTCATAAAAGATGGATGTAAACTATCGTGGTGTAAATATTGGTTGACAAAAGTGGACTTTCTAAAATATTGCTCTCAAAATGGGTTTACTATCATAAAATCGAAACGCAAAATAAAATGCGTCTCAGTGTTCGAATTTAAACATCAGAAATGGACATTTCTGATTTGTCCTAATGTCGAAAACAGCTGTGTATTGCCGAAAATGTCGCTCGTGACATATTCAGCAATACACAGCACTCCCACCCATCCCGTAACTACCTACCTAACTAGCCTAAACACACAGTTATGCAGGGGGGCTGTGCTCCGCTGCACCTAATGGGGGCTGTGCCCCCACACACCCCCAACTTAATATTCCAACTCTGAGATCGCACTACAGTGAGGAAAGTGATGTATTTCCCTAACCGCACTGTACCGCGATCCCCTCACATGAGTGAACGTTAGAATTGCGAATGCACAGTCCATTCGCAATGGTAACATCCGTGTACATCACCTGCCGAAATATGAAGTATTCGAACATCTGTTGTTCGAATACTTCATAGCTGTGCAAGTGCACGTCGTCATTGTGATAGTAAACCCTCAAAATGTGTATGTTCTTTATCAATACTTAGATATAAATCCAAAAAGTCTATGTTGTCTCCAAAATTACCAACAGTGAATTTCAAAAAATTCATAGAACTATTTAAGTAATGCACAAATGTATGGAAGGAATCAACCTCCCCTTCCCATAAAAAAATCAAATCATCTATGTATCTTTTGTGAAATAATGTATTTTTTTGATAATGGATGTGAATCAAGGAATTTGATTTCCCACATTGCCATTACTAAATTGGCAAAACTAGGTGCAACTCTAGAACCCATTGTAATTCCTGAGATTTGCTGAAAATAACTATTTTCAAATGTAAAAAAAATATTTTCTAGTACTAAATCCATTAATACACATATGGTATTAACCATATTGTTCTCAAGATTGGTATATTGACTTAAATATTCCCTCAAAAATTCTACACCAATAGTCTGATTTGTACTTGTATGTAAAGATATTACATCTAGTGACGCAACCTTAATTGACATATCACTCCTGATGTAATTGACCCAAACATTCCAATAAATGCCATGAGTCTCTCAAATAAGATTTTGTCCTTTGTACTATTGGATTCAACAGTTTATCAAGCCAAATGGAAATAGGCTCTGTCTTACAAAAACTAGCCGACACTATCGGTCTAAAGGGAGGATCCTTACAATTTTTGTGTAACTTAGGAATACCAAATAGTGTTGCCAGCTTTGGATGGTCAACTACTAAAAAATCATATACAGAATAATCTAAATTACCCTGACTAATAAGTCAAATAAACAAGTGTCCAATCTCAAAAAACTTTTGCTGATATATTCTTTAGTGACAACTTTGTAACAATTTTGATCACTCAACAAAGAGTTCATTGCTATATTATAGTCCGCAAACTTCATAATAACAATGGTACCCCCTTTGTCTGCTTTCATAATACGCCAATCTTTGCCATTGGCTAACATATCTAATGCAGACATCTCAGAAGATGTTAAATTGGGTTTCATGTTATTGAGTTGTCGAATTTTTCTAAATTCCTGTTCTCATAATTTACCAAATACCATCAAAGTTGAATTCAATAAAGGATTATATGTACTTTTTTTCTTACATTCAAAATCCGTGGGTTCAATTTTACTGACACCACCAAAAATATACCTTAAATTCAACTTTCTAAGGTACAACTTGAAATCAATTATCAATCTGGGAATATTAACTTTGTTTGAAGGAATGAAAGAAAAACCCTTTTTAAGGGTTCAGCGGACATCAAATCACAATGATAAAAGTGGAGATTCACCATTAAACAGTACTTAAGCCAGTACATCTTATGCACAGGCAGTTTCTACTGTCAACAAGTCTGGTCCTTTTTTAATGGACAAAACAGAAAAAAAGAAAACTCCAAGGTGGTTCGGGAAGGTCCCAACAAGGAGCAAAGGGAAGTGCAAAAGTCGCAAAAAGAATTAGAGTACACTATTAATGTTTGTAACTTAACCAATGATGTTTTGTCTAGTGAAATGACATCTGTGCTTAAAAAGGGTTTTTCTTTCATTCCTTCAAAGTTAATATTCCCAGATTGATAGTTGATTTTAAATTGTACCTTAGAAAGTTGAATTTAAGGTATATTTTTTATGGTGTCAGTAAAATTGAACCCACGGATTTTGAATGTAAGAAAAAAAGTACATATAATCTTAAAGAATCATAATTATGAATCCTGGGTTTAATCACATGAAAACTGAATTTCAGTTTCTGAGAACCATAAATCAGTCTCCCAGTTAATACAAAATGTCACCATCACTGAAGAACTGCAAACATAATGAAAAGCTGCTGCTTGTATAGTAGCTTACAACATCTTGTGCTGAAATGTTAAAGACTCACCTAAAGAATCTTTATTGTTTCTGAACAATAAATTCAACAAAATGAAAGCCAACCAAAAGATCCAAGTAGAGATTAATGCTTCTACAGTTTGGGTTGGAAAGTATTTTTGTAGCTTAATCATAGCTCCCGTCATGAATTGTAAGCTACTCTCTGTATACTGCCATTTCAAGTAGGAAATATTTTGTAATACTGCTTTGTATTGTTAGCAGTTAGCCGTATGCTTAATAGAAATGTAGACCCACAAACACTGCCATCATTATTACTTTGGAATGCCTTGTAGTTACCTGCACCTTCTCCTTTTTCTGTCACTATGCTGACATTCTTTGAAGTTTCCATGGTATCCATCTTGGGTCTGCAGTCATTTGCTAAAATCTTCAAACTGTTGCATCATTGCACCTGGAACAATTGCAACA
This sequence comes from Protopterus annectens, assembly GCF_019279795.1. Lineage (NCBI taxonomy): Eukaryota > Metazoa > Chordata > Ceratodontiformes > Protopteridae > Protopterus > Protopterus annectens. The sequence goes on from NC_056726.1 coordinate 1,435,676,547, forward strand.
TGGCTATGTTCTTGGGAAGAGGGATAGGTACTCTTCGCAGCATGCATGTTGCCTGCATTGGTAGAAGTGAGTGCTTGTGACAGAAAATTAATCTACAGAACTGCTTCACTAGCATTTGGCTTTACCTGGCCATCTATTTTTGCTATTGTGTTTCTATTTTTGTTTTCAGTATTTCAGTACCTTAAAAGGTTCAGGTTACCTGATGCTTAGGTTAAGAAATGATCAACAGTCTGCAATTTAGTCACTGAATTAGTAAGACATGTTAACAGCATTGATAAGTTATATATAGTTAAGCATAGTTAGGCATACAGACTCCGCACTCAACAGATTGGACAGGAACAGAGTGATTGAAAGCTGCTTTTCCATTGCCAGGATCTGTCTTGTTAGAAGGACCCTAAATTCTCTTAAACCAGACAGATCTGACTACGACTTAGTGGTGGCCCATATGGGAGTAAATAACCTGACTGATATGCAAAGAGAGAGACATGATGAAAGTAAATATGAATGTATTAGAGGTAGGAAAGACACTGGTCTTTAGCAGTATCTTGCCTTCATCAAGAAATTCTTCTGGATACTAAGACAAGATAAATGGCTTTAACAACTGGCTACATAGGTGCTGTCATTCTTAGGAGATCTAGTATGTTTCATCCTTTGATAATATGCTAGCTAAAGCTTGCTGTTTTGCCAGGGATTGATTACAACTATCATACCAGTACTTAACACACACAGGCAAAAGCCTTTGCTGCTCCCACAGTACCTTTTTTCTACAGAGTACCCCTACTGGACATTGATAAATCGAAACCTCACACTCAAATCTGGACAACATCAAGGTAGCACTACTCAATGCTAGAAGTTTAAATAGAAAGGCAATCCTGCAACTTGAGCTCATTCACTGTACATTATTGAATACCCAGATTGTTGATACTCAGAAGACCGATCCCACAGCACGAACATTGTTAAATATCAAAATGTGTCAGTAGGTGTTGCTCTGAGATCATGTTACAGCAAGGAGTGGTCTTTGCCCTTTCCCAGCTGTATTGCAGTCTCAGAGTTGGTATATATTATTTGCATGGGATATGTGTGTGGGGGAGGGGGGTTGTTCACCTGCAAAAAATATGTTTTTTTTTACATTTTCTTTTTTATTTTGATATTTAATAACTTTGATGTTGTAAAGTCAATCTTCTAAGCGTCAATGATTAGGGCATTCAACAATGTGAAGTAGGTACAACTCAAACACCTTCATATTTGTGCAGTTACTGTGACATGGTTTCACTGCAATCACAGCACTCCCTCTATACCATGCTTTAATACCTGTTATGCCTTCAGCCCATTAGTTAACTGTGGGGAAGAAGCTGCATCTGTGAGAAACATTACTTTAAATTACCCATGGCCCTAGCTTGGAGTTTCTGAAGATCCATTCATCCTTAACAAATGCAACTATTACTTCTTTGCCAGCTACAGAGCCCTATCATTGCCATTCAAAGATCACAGAAAATTTCTCATTGCCTTTGAGGCATTAAGTAACAGACTAAATATCTTCTTACTACCAAAGCACTGAATGATACATTTGCACCCCTAAAAATAGTTATGCTCATCATTTCCTAGACATCTTGAATGCCAATGCACTGGAGCAAACAGTAAAACTACCTACTAGAGGCTGTAATATCTGTGAACTGGTGCTTACCCACCTCAACCCCCACCACCACACTGCATATCTTCATCACTGGTTAAATCTGACTACCACATTACTACCAAATGAGACCATCTTTAGGGAGTTTTCCAAAGTAAAGTTACTTCAGCTCGTAGAAAACCTATGCAAAATTCCCAAAACTCTCTTGCAAATGGGCCCAAATGGTAGGGATGCTGCATTCACCTCTGACTTTCACCAGCATATGAACAGTTAAAAAAAAAGTCAGGGTGCATCTGTGCTAAATATAATAGTGCATTTAGGAATTAACTTTTCTGGTGGACTTCCTGCATTAATGAACTATACAACAAAAGGAAGAAAATATTGAAAAGTTGCATTAAATACCCATCTCACTACCTCAAGACTACACTGAGATATGCCAGCAAGGAACTTAAAAATTCTATTAGAAAATATAAAGCAGAGTATGAAATTAAGTTTTCCTCATTTTCCAAAGTAAACTACAAATCTTTCTTGAGTTATTTGAGAAAATTAAAGAATAATGTCCATCAATATACTGAGCTCATCCATAATAATATCAGCTATTCTGACCCCATTGATGTAATTAACATGTTTGCATCCAAATGTAACGGTAACTTTAGCCCTCCTACTTCACATTGTTGCCCCTACTATCCCTGCAAATTTAATTTCCTCTTAGAATCCCTGTCAAAGGCTATATATAACACTTTGATGTGACTGGACAACATAATAGGCTGTACTCTCTTCAGTGTCAAGTATGCATGATATGATCAACTCATTGTAGGTTCATAGACTCATAGGAGATTACTGGGCAAACGGCTTAAGATTTCTTACAAGCCCAGCCAATATAACCTCAATATAACATGATTTTACCAAATATATGGCCCTAGGGGCAAGATGATATCATGGATTTGTGCCTATGCCTTGAATATCTTACAGATTGCCCCTTTCTATAAAGGACATAGGCACTACTCCATGTGTGAATTTGTGATTCCCTATCTGTTGATCCAAACTGTATATGAAGAAAGGGCAGGAAAGGGCTCTGCTTAATGTGAATAGGAAGCCTCTTCCAAAGAAGGTGCAATCTCTGAGACACATATCTGTCTCTCCAGCATTTTTTGTTTGAGTCAGTAAGTTTAGATACCTAGATCGGGTGACCGTCATGCTGTTTGACTTGCTGATGTGTAGCAGCTTTATTAGGACTGAATTGTGAGTGCCCTGTAGGTCAAACATAGGTCAACCCTTAATAGTTGATTGGAGACAGAGTAATGGGATAGGGCTTTTAATCTATCCACATAAGACATGTTGTTTACACTCTGTATTTTCTTTGTCACTCCAGCTGCTGTATGTGCTTAGTCAAATACATTCCAAATGGTACATTGTACTCAATTATTAGTCTAATTAACACTGGATACAGCAGGATTATAATTTCTTTGGATTTGGATGACATACCTTAAATTATAAATTGTGCCACATAGAAGGACTTACTTACCACTGTGGATACATGGTGGTCAAAGTTCAGGCTACTATCTATCTGTCTACCTAGATCTCTCACCTCTGAGTGTACTCTTAGGGGTCTGCTGTTGATGTTGTAATTTGCTGGGGTATTTGACTTCCAAAAGGGTATTAATATGCATTTTATTTTAGGCCACTGATCTGGCACTAATCATTTGTCTGATTTAGACCCTCATGAAGGATATCTACATTGTTACTTAAACTGTTCAAACTCAGCTTTTCTAATGACTTTGTTCCTAGTGGCTGAAGAACAGCCACTGTGACTCCCCTACGCAAGGCTGACCCCTCTACTGACCAGGTAATTATGGACCCATTAGCCTTACCAGCCTTGTATGCAAGTCTTGGAACCTATAGCAGAAGAACTCATTTATGCAGACATGGGCATCTTAACTGATGTACATCCCAATAAGTGTGTTTTTGTAAAGGGCAAGTCCTATCACCTGTACCTAGTAAGCTTCTTTGAAAAGGTTACAGGGGCTGCAGAAAGTGGTCATTATGTGCACAGTGCTTATTTTGAGCTATCAAAGGTTTTTGACACTATTCACCATGCTGGTATTATTGAAAAATTGGACAAGGTTAATGTAAGCCCATATATTGTCTGCTGGATTGCTAATTCACTGCTCAACAGATCCCAAGTTGTGAAATTTGCTAGTTCCCACTTTGACTGTAAAACTGTATCTAGTGGGGTGCCACAGGGACCAGATCTAGGTTTTCTCCTGTTTGACATTTATTTTACAGACATTCAAGCCAATAGCCCAGAAGTGTGATTGACCATGTTTAGTAATGTCTGCAATTCAGAGATGGCTGGAATATTCACATACATGGTATATCTAAAACTGTCTCAAAATAATAAGAAAAAGTCCAGCATGTTAGCGTTTGGCAGACAAGTTAATCCCACCTCATATCTTATAAACTGTACTCCTCTTCAGACAGATATAGTCATAAAAAACCTGGACACTTAAGCAAATAACTCTCTCTTTTTTCATTTAATTATCGTGTTTCCACTATAATCAGGAAATCCCTCTATTTTTCCAGTTAATTTCCAAGGGAGTATCTTCAAGATCCAAAGTCATCCTACCACGGTACTACTCCATCATCAGTTCCATTGTCAGTTTGAAGACTTTATATAAAATATTCAATAATCTAAGGAAAAATGTAACTACTCAGCAGCCGTTACAGACATTAGAGGATAAAATGAAGATAACAGAAACACTGACCAAGGGAAAATATTGTTTAAGAACTGCCAAAAATATAATAGCATGGCCATCTGTGTAGCTCCAACATCAGTTATTAAATTAAGGAATTCACATGATAATTATTTAGGTTTTGAATATGTTTCATAATAGAAGGTCAATCAAATTAATGTGGCAGCTTATTGTCAGCTTTATGAAGAAGAGGGATAAAGTCCTAATTATGACCCAGATGACCCATGATCAAGTAATGGTTTAGATGTTGAATGAATAAGTTTTGGAGAAGGAAGGAAGGAAGAAGACATTTAATAGATAAATTCAGCAGAGTCATCTGAGGGGGAAGGAGGTGAGCTAGAATTCTAGAAATACGTCTATTGAAAGAATACTGAGTCAGGCTTAAAGCACAGTGGTGTGGGGGCATGTGTCTGGTGCTACCAATCTGCTCAAGTCAGCCATAATAGAGCATATGCATGGCAGCTCATGCATTTAAGCAGAGAGATTATGTAGAATTCATGGCAATGTCAGTACTCATCACAGCCACAAGGGGGAGACATTACATTTTAGTGAAAGATAACCCTTTTTGATAATGAGAGATAGAAAGAAAGGTTTGCAATAGCTGCCTCAGAATAATTAGGGTTTATCATTAAATGAGAATGACCCCAGTATAGGGGAATGTCAGACCTCCTGGATATTTGGAAGTGGTGGCACCGAGTGAAGCATCAACAAATTAAGATGTGCATATGTGGATAAAGGAAGGGAAACACCCATCAAGGTTGCCTGGATATCAGTTATCCTTGCAATAATCCCACTCCTTTCACACAGCTGATTAAAGAATGAGTCTCTCTGAAGTTAACCTCTTGTAGAAGGAAGGAGTCACTCTTGGTTGATAGCAATCTAAACTTCGATCACGATGTGTCCACAATGGTAAGGAATCCTTCTGTGTTTGTATATATATATATATATATATATATATATATATATATATATATATATATGTATACATATATATATATATATATATATATATATATACACACACACACACACACACACACACACACACACACACACACACACACACACACATATATATATATATATATATATATATATGTTTTAAGTAAGTTCATCACATCCAAGACTAAGGATGTTGTAAGTCCTCTGTACTTAACCCTCATCAGACCACTAATAGAGTACAATGCTGTGTTTTGCATGTATCTCACCAGATACCTGCAGCAGCTGTAGAGGCCACAGAGATTTCTCACTAAGAAAATTCAGAGCCTCCAAAACATGAACTTCATGGAAAGACTGGAAGCCTTGCCACTTTGCTTTCTATCTTACAGGCTTTTGAGAGGTAATTTGTGCCTGGCCTACAGAGCAGTCTCTGACCTGACCCTGCCTTAATGGAAATGCTGCACATCTACAAATCAAATGGAACAAGAGTCACTCACTCCATGGTTCTCACCTTAGCCTGTGACATTAACAGAATATGCTGGAGAGACAGATATATCTCCCTTAAATTGCTGCTCGTCTGGAATAAACTCCCAATTCACATGAAGCAGAGCTCCTCAATGACCCTATTCAATCACAACCTAGATAATTGGATGGGAGACCATAAATTCACCCCAAGGGTGGCACATATGTCCCTCATGGACAAGGAAAGACAGTGCTGATTATAGAATCCCTCTGTAAATGACAATAATCTAATAAAGGTGAATTAGGGAACACAGGTATAACACTGATAGGCTTGTAAAGGCCTTAGGGCCATTAGCCTAGTACCCTCCTGTGAACCTATGAAACTATGGTGTGATGTGGCATGCAGATCAGTTGAGGTAGACCACGGCAATGAACAGGCACCATAGGCACAAGGACTTGATGGTCCAGTTACTGGAAGCAAAAAAAATATGGGTGAATATATATATATATATATATATATATATATATATATATATATATATATATATATATATATATATATATATATATATATATATATATAAATATATATATATGTGTGTGTGTGTGTGTGTGTGTGTGTGTGTAAATATATAGAAAGATACATTTTATATATATATATATATATATATATATATATATATATGCAGATATATATATATATGTGTGTGTGTGTGTGTGTGTGTGTGCGTGCGTGTGTGTGTGTGTGTGTGTGTGTGTGTGTGTGTGTGTGTGTGTGTGTGTGTGTGTGTGTGTGTGTAAAAAATATATAGAGATATATATGTGTGAGTATAGGTGCTTTTGACGCAGTCAGATGAGTTGTAGGCTGACAGCTGCCGAAATCAAGCTGACTAAACAGCTGAGTGATGACAGGTGTGCAAGATTGCTTATATTTGGGGTTTGGGGAATTTGTTGTTACCCTTTGTTTATGTGATTTTCAAGTTTGTATGTATAGTTAGCATGGACATGGGAGGAAGGTGCAGGGGGTTTGCAAAAATGCTTTATTTAATTTTTCCAAACAAAAATATTGCATGCAGCGAGTTTGCTTCTCGGCACATGTGAATTCATGTGTTGACTTTCTTGTTTTCAACCATTGTAGTCAAAGTTCCAGCAATTGATATTGGGTGTTTTTGCTAATAAGTGGTACATGCATATATCTATCTATATCTATCTATATATGTTTGTGTATATATATATATATATATATATATATATATATATATATATATATATATATATATATATATATATATATATATATATATATATATATATATGGATTCACTTTATAACCTCGAAATTCTGAAATATCGAATTTCAGTATCTCGAGACTATAAAACCGAATCCACAAAACACAGACAAACAAAAACCGCAAAACCACATAACCGAAAAGACAGCACACACTACACTAAACATACAACAAAACATCCACATCACAACATAAACAAAAAAACAACACACATACACAACTCACACACACATAAGCAGGGGGGCAAGCACCCTGCACTTCATTTGGGCTGTGCCCCACACCCCCCTACTTATATATACTAACTCCGAGATCGCACAAACACAATACAAAAGCTCACTCACACACGCACATTCTCCAATCCCTCACACACACTCTAACTCCCACTCAAAACCCTTACAAAACACTCACTTACCTGACATAACACCTACATCCAAACACAGCACCGTGCACCAACAAAACACAAACCCGGACATTACATTGCGCAACTTCATAACAGCGAATTCGACATATTTTCAACATATGTCAAATTCGCGATTATGAACGTTCGCTATTTTGAACATTCGACTTTATAGCTTAGAGATACTGAAATTCGACATTTCAGTATTTCGATGTTATAAAGTGAACCCATATATATATATGTGTGATCCATACAGATGCTCGACTGCATCTTTCACCAAATCCCAATTTGGTGAGCATACTTGTGCGATAGTGCTGTTCACCGAAGCAGCATTTTCGTGTAAATATACTTGTTGTTCTGGTCATACTACGTTGCAGTAAGGGAAAATTCCCTTTTCCCCACTGTAGTACGTTCGGTGGTAATGGATTTGTTCAAAAGTCTTAGATCTATATGTGTGTGTATATATATATATATATATATATATATATATATATATATATATATATATATATATATATATATATATATATATATATATATATATATATATATATATATATATATATATATATATATATATATATATATATATATGTATATATATGTATATATATATATATATATATATATATATATATATATATATATATATATATATATATATATATATATATATATATAGCTATATATATATATCTATATATATATATATATATATATATATATATATATATATATATATATGTGGATTCACTTTATAATCTCAAAATACTGAAATCTCGAATTTAAGCCAAACATTCACAAAATCAAAACCTTAAGAGCGCGAAATTCAGAATCGCGACTTTTAAATACACCGTCCACCACACAAACAAACATACATACACCTTCCTCCCCACACTACAACAAACCAACAAAACACACACAACAACACAAGTACACACACCTACCCTACATATAAACTCGGCAAGCCCCCCTTCACCCCCATCACCCCCGGTACTTATATATACTAACTCCGAGGTCGGACTAACAAGACAAAGACACTAAACCCACCACTACATACTCTATATTCCCCTTGCACAGACACACACCACATATGTACAAACACCAACTCTGTTAACGCTTACACACTCACACTGTTACCTGCCTACCCTAACCTACACCTAAAACTTCCCAGCACACTCACATACACTCAAATCCCTACCCAAACCTCTTGAAAAAACAGCACTTACCTTAATCTCTACAAATATCCACACAACGGCATGCAAACCATATCCCACAGTACACCACACCTTACAAACACAACAAATCCCACATACTCTACCATCACAACTGCGAATTCGACACTTCAAATTCGATCAAGAGCAGTTTTGCTCAACTGCACTTTTGGCATTTTTGTCTCGAGATACTGAAATTCGAGATGTCAGTATTTTGAAATAGTAAATTGCTTCCATGTATGTATATTTATAAGTATATATTTATGGATATATATATATATATATATATATATAGATATATATATATATATATATATATATATATATATATATATATATATATAGATAGATATATATATCTATATATATATATATATATATATATATATATATATATATAGATAGATATATATATATATATATATAGAGAGAGAGAGAGAGTGAGTAAGAGAGAGAGAGAAAGAGAGAGAGGGGAATGATGCAACCAAGTACATATAATTTATCTACAATTTTATAATAGCAGTTAGGTTGCATCACTCTCTTGACACATTCGAAGGAATATGTTAGACTTTTTATCCCAAAGATAAGATTTTGAAAGAAACATAAACAGCTTTCATTAAAATATTTTCAAGAAATCAGCTTTATGACTACAGTCAGTTCTGTGTTGTGGAAATCAGCCCTTGTACAACATATGACATACAAAAAAAAAGGAAACACATCACTTTGTTTGGCTACAGAAATGTATCACCACCAGAATAAGAATCAATTACAGACAACTCATTTATATGTGAATAAGGGAATGATAACGCCCATCAAGGTTGCTGATCCTACTCCTGTCACATAGCGAGTTTCTGTTGCTACCTTCTTTCTTCATCTGTCCCAAAGTTATGCATAGGCAGGAAATCACATTTGAACCACTTATAGAGAAAATCCATGATGCTTCCTATAGCATTTTGGTATACAAATCCAGCACTAGCACTGTCAGGATCCACTTTCAAAATGTAACCGTGTGATGCTGTCAGTGCTGTTTTCCCCACCCTGGAATTAGGGCTCTATCCCATATTTATATACTTTGAAAATTAACTCCTTTATGAGATCTGGTAATTCAAGCCAGAGAAACTTCAAATGTTCATCAATGTATTGCTAAAAGTATAGGCATATATTGGCCAACCACACATCACTACGTTGCACATATCTATATCAATAACTATATATATATATAATTTTATTTCTATACCTGTCTGTATCTGCATGTATATGTTTATAGATGTGTGTGTGTGTGTGTGTGTGTGTGTGTGTGTGTGTGTGTGTGTGTGTGTGTGTGTGTGTGTGTGTGTGTGTGTGTGTGCGCGCGTTATGTAACATTAATGGCGCAGTTAAAAGTAAGTCTCTGTAACGGAATAGCCATATACATATATTACATAACAAGAGAAAGAAACTTTGTACTTCTTAGAAGAGGTTTTGTTCTACATAACTTAATAGCACACTTAGGCAAACTAATAAAAAGCTTAAAGGAACTGTTAGGAAGTTCCAAGATAAGTATGAACTTGAAACAGAAATTAAAACCAAAAAATAACTGTAAATCAGACTATTGGTGTAGAATTTTTGAGGGAATATTTAAGTCAATATACCAATCTTGAGAACAATATAGTTAATACCATATGTGTATTAATGGATTTAGTACTAGAAAATATTTTTTTTACATTTGAAAATAGTTATTTTCAGCAAATCTCAGGAATTACAATGGGTTCTAGAGTTGCACCTAGTTTTGCCAATTTAGTAATGGCAATGTGGGAAATCAAATTCCTTGATTCATATCCATTATCAAAAAAATACATTATTTCACAAAAGATACATAGATGATTTGATTTTTTTTATGGGAATGGGAGGTTGATTCCTTCCATACATTTGTGCATTACTTAAATAGTTCTATAAATTTTTTGAATTCACTGTTGGTAATTTTGGAGACAACATAGACTTTTTGGATTTACGTCTAAGTATTAATAAATAACATACACATTTTGAGAGCAGTATTTTACAAAGTCCACTTTTGTCAACCAATATTTACACCACAATAGTTTACATCCATCTTTTATGAAACGTGGTGTAGTAAAAGGACAGTTAATTAGATTGAGTCGTTTGACTAGCAGAGATGATTTTTTTCTAAACGAAACAGTTAAATTGATGAACTTTTTTGTGGAAAGATGTTATGACAAAATTTGGCTAAATAATATATTAAGAGAAGTCATTGATCTCAGGTCCAGTAAAGCATGCCCTATACTAAATCAATGGCTCAAATGTAGTTAATAACATTGTAGACAGTGTTTGTAATGATTACAGGTTGGCTTTTCCTATTCCATTTTCCAATGAGATGGTAATCATCAGAAAGATTATTTGGAATAATTGGAAGGTGGTGTTGGGTAACACTGATTTGTGTACTGTCATTGGTAAATTTCCACTTTTTACTTATAAGAGGATGGTTGACATTAAGACCATTTTAGAAAGAGGTACTTGTGAGTATACTGATGTTCAGACTACTTTCAGTTTTGGTACATTCCCTTGTGGAACTTGTAAACAGTGCAGGTACATTTCTGGTACTACTACAGTGTTTTTCAAGCATGCGAATAAGATCATTTATAATAAAGGACATTATACCTGTAAGACTAAAAATATGGTTTATGTTGCTATGTGTGTTTCATGTGAACATTTTTATATAGGTAAAACTATAAGAACACTAAATAGGCGTATATATGAACAAATTTTAGCTATAAGAAAAAAGGATATGTCTAATGCGTTTGCAAAGCACGCTATCACTTGTTCAAATTACAAAAAGTTTTCATTTTCTGTGTTAGAAAAAGTTAGTGATTATATATTTTCTGGGAACTTCAAAGTTACCTTGGAATGTAAAGAAACCTTGTGGCAGATTTTATTCAATGCGGTTCAGCTTCTTGGATTGAACGACATGATTAACATAAAGTGCTTTTTATAAGCACAAAGGTTATAATTATACATAAATATATATATATTTTTTTTTACTAGTGATATATGTGTATATATACATGTACTTTTATTAATTTGTATACTGTAGTTTAAAAATATTTTAATTTGGATGGTCTATGTTTTTTAAGAAAGGTGATGAAATTCTTATACATATTGCATTTGAAAAAATATATTAAGTGTTTTACACATCTTATTGGTTTTTCAAATCACATGAGATGGTTCATTTAGCATGTAAATGATTTAAAATGCGTGGATGATATTTCTGATGAAGTTCGTGATCATTAAAGTGGATGAAACGCATTAAATATAAGGTTGTGGCAGTTTTCTTACTTCAGTCGTATTACTGGCATTTTTTACATTGTTCTTAAAATGTTTTGTAATAATTTGAAGATATTCTCCCAGGGCCTGCACTGAAAATGGGTTTTTACCCATTCAAACTTTACTGGTAATCAAATGTCAATAAGTAAATAAATAAATAAAACAGAGCACTGCATGGCTGGGGTGCTTTCCATGCCTTTGACCCATGTCTTGGTGACTGCACAAACATCAGCATTTTCCAAAGTGAGGAGTGCTTCCAGAGAGTACAGTTCCTTGCCTTGTGGCACCCACAGTTATTGTTATTCCATGAGTCTCACAGTCTCAGCCTTACCCATTAATTACTATGGAACAAGTTCCTTCAATCATCATAAAAACTAAGAATACTTTATGCATGATCCACTATAACATGCAGGTTGCCTTATTATCAGTTCTGATCCCTGCTTAACTTCTTTAATGTAAGCCTCTCTAGTGGTTATATTCCTAAAGTTTGGAAACAGCTAGTGTAATGCCTTTTCACAAGGGTGACCCAACCACAGACCCTGGTTACTATACACCTATTAGTATGATTAATCTCATATGTAAAGCTATGGGGTGCATTATGTCAGACCTCATTAATCATGAAATTGAAAATCTCTTAGCCCAGGACCTTCATCAATTCATTTTTGTCAAAGGAAGGTCCTACTTCTTTAACCTCATTACTTTGTTTGAAAAAAATAACCGAGGCAGCAGATAATGACTATGCTGTGCATGCACTACAATGTAGCAAGGCCTGTGACACTATGCCCCATGCAGGCATCATTGATAGACTTGCAAATCTAAATATAAATCCTTACATTGTCTAGTGGATATATAACTGGATGTCTGACAGAACCCATGTAGTTAGAGTTGCAGGTGCCAATTAGGAAAGGAAAAATGTTAATAGTGGTGTGCCACAGGGCTTGGTTTTGGTCCCTCTCCTATTTGGCATGTATTTTTCAGACCTTAAGGCCAGCCCTCCTGGCCTATGGTTAATAAGTCTGGAGAAAATTATAAGTTCTTAGGTAGGAGAGTTGGCATAATGGTGAATGTCTTCACCTTACATAAACAAGATACAGGGTTTGATTTTGACCTTGGTTTATTGGTTAAGCTTGTAATAGTCTGCAAAATGATAGCCTAGTATGTGCCTATAAACCTAATCATCTCTAAAAAATGTTAGGCTAGCTGCCTTGTGGGCCATTTTAAGCCTAGCCATTCTCTTTTTGGGTTCAAAATAATCTATCCCATTTGGCTATAGATTAGTCTTATACATCCCTTGGTCGATAATTACATATTATACCTAATTACAACAACTGGAATCATGCCATAGATAGTTTGAGGGATCATAACATAATTTGGGATAAAGAAATTAGGATCTCCATCTGTCCATTAGTAGAGCAGGGGGTAAATTGTTTCCCATCTATAGATGTAAGTTTCTCTTGAATATGGACAGGAATGAACTTTGTTTTATGTGGATGGGGAGTGTGCCCCACAGCAGCAGTATAATTTTAAATTGGGTATTCATTGATATTCAGCTGAGTCACAATTGCTCCTAGATGGGTTAGATCATGTTAACTATTGCTACAAGTAAAATAGTCTAAAATTAAATGTAAAAAATGTAGCAGGTAACCAGAACAGTTTCACTTACTCTATATGTAATAAAGTCATCCAATCAGACACTTTTGTAAGGGATCTAGGCATGTTTGTTTATAATTCCTTATCATTTTAAGGTGATCTCTAAGGCCAAGAACACTACACCAATGAATATTGATATTATCCTCCAATGCCTCCTTAACAGCATGAAACATGCACTATTGGGATCACTAGAAACAATATTTAACAACAATGTCTGAACAGGCTGGAAGACTACAGCAAAGATCCTTTTGCATCAAGGCAAGCCATCCATGGACCCCAGGAATTATTGACCTATAAGTCTGATAAGCCTGATATTCAATGTTATGGAAAGAATGATAATGGATACCCTAAATGATGATGTCGTTAATATACGAACATTGGACTCAAATCAGTTAGAGTTGGTCAAGGCTAGGACTTGCTTAATAAACCTTATGAACTTCTTTTAGAAGGTCACCAAAGCAATGGACAAGAGCAAAATAGGGCATTCTGCCTACTTCCCCCTGGCCAAGACATTTGACATAATATCACACACAGGCATTAAAGAAAATCTCACTAAACTATGTATAAACCCCTGCATCACAAACTGGATAGACAGCCGGTTTACAGATAGGAAACAGGAAATTAGAATAGGCGAGTCTTCCTGCTCAAAAAGGCCAGTTACTAATGGAGTGTCTCAGTTCACAAAGCTGGGGTCACTCCTGTTTGGCATCTACTTCTCTGAGGTCAAGGCTAACATCAAGGACCCCTGGCTGATAAAGTGTGCAGATGATTGAAAAGTGGGTGCAGTCATTGAATCCCACCAAGACACAAATATCCTCTATGGAGGACTGACATAGTCTAATAAATGGTGCCAGAGTTATGATCTAAAGCTCAGTTTGAAAAAGTGCATCACATTATCTTTCACAAAGATGGCTACCCCAGGGAACTACTAACTGAGAATGCTTCCCTAACAGTACACTCTGTAGCCAGGGATTTGGGAATGCACGTCGACAATGACATGTCTTCTGTAGTGAAGAAATAATTCTATGTTGCAGACCTTATAAGCAGTGGTATGGCATCTAGATCCAAAATTATCACTGTTATGTTGTACTCTGCTCTCATAAGACCAATCATTGAGTATAATGATCCTTTGGGTATGTACCCAGCCAGACATGCAATAAATGGGGCATCCTGAGAGATTCCTCACAAAAAGAATACATGGCATAGGAAGCAATTCCTATGTGGATTGCCTCAAACCCTTGTCCTTATACTCCAACTCCTACATGCTCCTGATAGGTGCTCTATGCCAGGCCTACAAAGCATCCTCCAGTCTAGCCTTAATGGACATGTTGTACATCCTTAAAAGAAACTATATCTGGAACTCCTGATCCAGGGACCTAAACCTTGCTAGCAACAAAAACAGGACATGCTAATGTGATGGGTATGTATCTCAGAGGCTTCCCTTCTCTGGAACAGGCTTACCATACATGTGAAGCAGAATTAATCCCTGCACTTATTCAAGTGAAACTTGTATCAGTGGAATAGGAACCATAAATATACCCCTTGTCGGGCACCTATGTCTCTATTAGAGACAGGAAGCTTGTAAATGCCCGGATGATCATGCCCAAGTAAATATACCCCCACAGAACTCTTAGGACCCAATACCTATCAAATTTTATTAGGAAGCATTGCTAGGCTTAAAAAAGCCCCTTGGGTTGATAGCCTTGTATTCTATTATTATACTATGATTTGGCCATCATATCTCCACAGTAGTTCAGAAAGCATTTTTGTTTTTAGCTCATCTAACTTTCAAAGTCATTTCCAGTAGATCCAAAGCAGTCTTAAGTCCATTTTACTTGTATCTTATTAAAGCCATTATTGAATATAATGCACTTTGCAGCATGTGTTTTTTAACATGTAAAACTAGAGAGACTACCGAGATTCATAACTAAAAAGATCAGTGGTCTCAAAAATCTTAGTTATCATGAGAGTCTGGTAGCCCTTTAGTTGTACTCAGTCCCTTGCAGACTCCTTTGTGTAGATGTGAGTCTAGCCTTTCAATCCATGGAAGATCAAACAATATATGATCTCCTGTTCCTTGGCAGATCTAATGCTACTTCAAATGCTTAGTTAAAGGAGCTAAACCTTCATCAACCAAAAAATATGACATGCTGGTACGATAGATTCCAATCCCAATGTATCCCTTAACTTTGGAACAAACTTCTACTACATGTCAAAAAGAGCAGCACCCTTGCCACCTTTAAGGTAAACCTATATAACTGGATTATCGGCCTTAAATTCTCCCTGGTCTGTCTTGTCTTGCCTTCCTTGAAGCTAGGGAAAACTCTTGAATAGGGTGTTTTAGATTGAAATGGTCAGTAGACTGATTGCCCAGTACTTGCCTATGAACCTAGAACACACTCACACACACACACACACACACTCACACACACACACACACACACACACACACACACACATATATATATATATATATATATATATATATATATATATATACATACATACATACACACTGACAGATAAATAAAGGTTCATTGTGTTGTTTTGTTTGCTACACTGTTTGAGTCTACCTTTATTTGAAAGTGTGTCACAGAAGGGAAATGCAAGGTTTTTATGTAAATAACAGGTAGGCAAACCAGATAGAGGCAACTCTCTATAAGAAGTAATAAGGAAACATTGCATCTAGGAATATTTTATGACTGCTACCTTTTGGGGCAGATAGATTCTTGCTATCTGGGTCTAGAGATGGTTCTGATGAGGATTCTCCCAAAAGCTCTGCATGATGCACACAGGCAGTGTGGAAGGTGTCCCTGAAAACTGAAAAGGGAAAGGAGCTGTTGCTTTTCAAAAGAGAACCTTATGTAATTACAACTGCCTGTATGGTAAAGTGTGTTAAAGGCAAAAGACTGTTATCTGTAAGTACATTTTATTTTTGCCTCCCAGCTTTAGGAAAACCCCATTGTAATCACATGAAGGGATATTGACATTTTGTTGACTGAAAATAAGCCACAATTCATTGAAATTTGAAAAGAATCTGTGTGCATTGCTGTAAGTAGAATTTTTTTTGTGGACTTGCACTTAAAAGAGCACTTGCTGGAAAATTATTTGGTGAAACAAATTAAAGTGTTGTTTTGACTAGGATTCTTTTCTGTTACTATCCACACCTTTTTGCAACAAAGTAATTTTATATTGGCATTTGTAAGTAAACCGCAACTTAAAACTGAAAAGCTGGTTGCAAAGATATTTTTTTTTATCCCACAAGCACAGCAAATTGTTGCAATATATTTTAATAAATCAGTCCCCCGGATTCACTAATCGGCTGTGCAGGACTAAATTAGTCCTGCATGTAATGGCAGTTTAAGAGGAGGATGGCAGTGTGCCATGCTTAATAATGAAGGCGTGCTGCCGGAGCTCCAAATCCTACATGAGCGTGGACGAGTGCAGGGGACATGTCTGAGCGCAGAGCTTTCAGAATAAACACGTCCCTGCAACGTAGAACAGAGGAAAGTATAAATAAATGAGCAAAACTGCTCATAGCTGTCTGCATATCTCCACCAACAGTTCCCATGTGTTCAACAGCAACAGTACATTGAAATAAAACGAAAAAACCCTTGTATTAATTTATTTAAAACCCTGAGTACAGCTAATCGTAGGTGCGTGGGTTTGCCCATCGCCTAGCTATGGTTAAAGCAGCTGAAAAGGCTGAAGAGGATAACAAAAAATATATATGCAAATGAAGCAGCACAGCAATAGTGGATTGGTTAGAGCATCCGCCTAACAAAGAGGCATTCCCGGTTTGAGTCCCACTGAAGCACAACTAATTTTTCATGGGAAATCTGTATATGAACATAACTTTACATCGTTTTGCCATATAACCTACATAATAATATTTAAATGTGAACTGGAGTACTGCATGAAATGCACATGTGAAGTGTTAGTGTCATAATGAATAAAGCACAAGTAAGCAGGTCTAAGCACAAATAAGCAGCGGTAAGCATGTCCAAGTGCGTTTGCACGGGGGTAAGCATTGCCCACACAGATTAAGCAAAGTAGAAGCTGTAACCAGAGGTTAGCAGTACTTACCATCGCACAAACCCACACAAACTCACTTACAGCTGCTTTAAAGTGCCTTAATCACTCTGGATCCAACGGCCCATGTTCTGCCCAGCAACAACATAAACTGCCTGTGCAAGGCTCAAACCCAGGACCCTGTACACTATAGTCACAGTAATTAACCACTAAGCCATCAGAGCAACAGATAAGTGAGGTTAAGGCCATACATCCCATACATCCACATATATATATATATATATATATATATATATATATATATGTATGTAACAAATCCCCAAGATCCGCAGCTCTGTAAGGAGCGAAACTGAAAATATATCCAAGTAGTTGAAATACAAAAAAATCCAAAGTTTATTAGAAATATACAGAGAAACGTAAGCGCTTTCACAGACCACTATGACAGGTGTACATAACCACTCATTCCACATACATATCATCCAGCACAATCAGTCAACAGCACAGGGAATGTAGTAATAACACACCACACAACCTCTTAATGCATGAATCCCGAACATAATGCACCATAATGTGGGTACATATAGGAATATCTGTCATATCCTGCTCTAATACACTTCAAATGTTGCAAGCTACACAGTTATATGTGGTAGAACACATATATTGCTGGAGATGATACGTCTGAAACACGTACATGTTGGCACGAATGACTGACCTCAGTCTCAAGATCATCCATGTCAATTGCCAAGAAAATGAGGTACAGGCCACACATATAGGCTGAACATGCTTGGACATATGGACAGCTATACATCTGTAAACGTAGAGAGACAGACAGCTATAGGTATATATATGTTTATGTATGACACACAAATAACCATATAACATCAATCATACATAGATAGATTAATATGTTCAGTGTATATATCCATATATATATATATCTACATACATACACACATATATATATATATATATATATATATATATATAGGTTCATAGGTTGGTACTGGGCTATCTGCATGAAGGCATATATTAGCCCAGCACATTGTGCGGTATTCAGTGCCCCATTAGTAGTTCCCTAGACCTTTGTACTAGCAGCTAGTACCCTTGGCCCCTATCTAGTAGTGCTGTTGGTGTGATCCCGGTGTGAAGTTTCTGTTACTAATCCACTCATCAAGGTTCCTCTTGAAGAGTGATAGTGAGGGGCTCTGTCTTAGGTAGAGCGGGACCCTGTTCCATAGTAAGGGAAGTCTCTGCGAAGGTAACCTATCCCTCCGGCATGTTCTATTCATTGTTGTGTTGAGGTACATATATATATATGGATACATATACATAGCTATAGCTATATCAATGTCCAGTTCTGTCCCTCTATATATTGGGGTGTAACATATATTCTTATGCAGATATACATAAATATATATATATATATATATATATATATATATATATATATATACATGTATACACAGATAGACATGTGTATATGATTTTCACATGGGAACGGATTCCTGGCCCACTCCGTACTACATAACAGACTATGAGCACAGTTAATGGGCTTGGGGGCACAAATGAGGGACACCTGGTAATTACTGCTATGTAGCCCCCCACAGCCCTAACGGATATGCTGTTCAATCCAATATCCAACACATGCAGTACTTGACAGCAGGACTCACCACAACACAGCTACAATAGTCCAGCAGTTATACATGTCACCTGTACATGTCAGGCCAATATCTGTGACATATCATGCAGATACGCCATTGTGCCTCAGGGAATGTACTATGTTGAAGGGCTACACATTATAATGGTACAGATATGCACACACATCCATACATTGACAATCATGTGCAGGTATATATATATATATATATATATATATATATATATATATATATATATATATATATATATATATATATATATATATATGTATATATATACATACACATATACACAGACAAAGGGTATTAGTAGCCATACATGTGTAGCAGTAGTGTGGACGTACTGGGTGCAATGTATATCCCCAGCCACAAGCCCTGTAACCGGTACATGTGACATGTGTGGTGTGGCATCCAGCCCCACAAAGGGGATACTTACATTGCACATATACCCACTCACAATTCAAAGGACATGACACAACACACAGGTATGTATACACAGACAACCTTTATATGTGTACCATACAATAATGTATGCCATTACTGACAACACATGGATGTTGATGTATATAACCAGTGATGGATGCAAGGCCCACACAAAACAGTAGATGCAGACAGTGCGAATATATAACATACTATGGTGTCCAGTCTAAGCCCTTCAATTCGTAAAACAGTTGACAATGGATTTGCCTGCATGATACGTAACACTCAACAATATCAGATGTAGCTCAGCAGCCTCCATTTACACCCTGTAGTCAAGCCCTATGGGGGCATTCATTACTTGTGGTAATGTCAATGTGTCTGTCACATGTATGGTCACTGGCCAGAAAATGTTGTGGGTGTCCACGCTATGACTGAGATGATAGTAGGAATGCTAGCAGTAGTCAATGACAGACCATTACCTAACAACCCCTAGCCGTATCAGAGCAGGACAAAAGCTGCCATATATGTGGAGGGCAAAGGCAGGAACTCAGGACCATACCCGCAATATTGCAGTTACACACCCTGGAACATGCTGGTGTTACATGATGTGTTGCAACATACCTTAATGCAGGAATATGACATCAGGTACACAAATGGAAATAGCCATGTACTGCTAGCATGCAACACACACACTGCCAGTGTAATATCTGACACAGGACCTGTGTGGTGGACAGACAACACATGATAGGCACACCTCTGTCCAGCTAGATGATAGGCCCACAGTAGTGAGCTATGCAGGCAGACTGCAGTCCAAGGTAAACTAGTATGTATACACACACACACACACACACACACACACACACACACACACACACACACACACACACATACACCCTGTAACACCAGTACTATGCAAAGCATTGCACCACTCTATTCAAAGTCTGTCTGTATGTCCCGATCCTCCTACATATATGTGGTTGCCCTGAGTACACAGGTTCTCCTGTAAGAGGTATTGCTACCTGCTGTCTGTAACACTGATGCCCATACACAGGAAGGATGTCCATCACACAGGGAATGTACAGGAAATACACCCACATGATGTAGGGATTCATAGTGGGTGGTTGCCATGACAGTGGTAATTGGAAGTACTACACATGTGTACTCAGCTATATATATATATATATATATATATATATATATATATATATATATATATATATGGCTATCTGGATAAGTACATGTCCATATCGTCCCACCATATGTCCTGGCCATGGAGTGTAGCCCTACCCCAGTCCCTATAGTCCCAATGTAGTAGTGCAAGGGGATGTCTGGTATGTATATCTGGTATATTAATAGACATTTGCTACTGTCATTGGGATTGTTGTCACAGACACGGTGTGTGTGGAAGGTGACATCTGCTCATAACATGTGTGCCATTGGCTACTGACAGACATCCTAAGGTTATCATGGTACAGTACCTGCATATATAGCAGGCTTGACAGCCATGTCACAGTGCAGGGTATGATGCACCTCTGTGACAGTGCATAACCACAACCAATGTGAACACAGCCACATCCACATATGGTACAGTAGCATAATAGTACAGTATATGGACTATCTGTCCTACACCATCCTCATATGTGCCACTCACAGAATGACCCTCCATATACTGGGCTGCTACACAGTCTGGTCTGATGGCTGTCTGTGGTATGGGACATGTGTGTGTCTGGCCCTACACACACGTAAGGTAAAATGGTACCATACAGTGGGGCAGCATGTAACAACAGATAGAAGGGGAGCTAGAACAATGACATCTACCACAGTCTGTACCCAGGCCATAGTACATATTAACAATACACACACTGCCGACATTCACCATCACTACACAGACCTCAGTACTGTACAAACATCCACAGGATTTCCAGGGTATGGCATTAAGTGTAACCCCTACTGTACATGATGTGTAGCACTCTGATATATCACTGGTGTGTTATCAGATATGATGACACTATTTACGGTGTACAGCACATATGCACCACTTCATGCATGACATATGTACAAAGGCTGACAGAGGTGTGGATGACAACACATACACAGGGCCAGTATCGACATGTTGCTGTGATACCCTCATTAATCTACCATTGTAATGGGGTTTGTTGCAACATATGTCCAATGAGGGATATGTAGTCAGTAACTGTCACGGCCTTCACCATCAACAGACTGCAATCCTCGCATTACCTTCTGCATTCCACGGATAGAGGCATCGTGGCTATGACAGAAAAGGCACAACACTGCCCAGTCTGTAGATGAGCCTGCAGATGGGGATTCCTGATATACATGGAACTGACATGGCAGGTATTGTGACATGTATGACAGGCATATCCAGACAAACACTGTTAATCCAACATTACTCCATATGCAGTATAGCAGCACTTCTATTTCGTAGTCAGGCCAAGCACATCCCCCTCCTGTTTGTTGCCCTCTTCCCACAGTGTATGTTGTTAGAGGTAAATCCCCAACTATCTGAAATGCTGTTTGCCAAACTACAGTTCTAGCTCCTGTTCACAGTGACAGACAAGGGCCAACACCACCAGGATGTTCCCAGGCATTGGAGTGCATTTTCATAAAATTGGCTATGGGAATGTTTTCAACACCTGTTCCACATGCAATCGGCTAGCGAAGGGCTGAAATTCATACAGAGGCCATCAGCTGATCATGAGCATCACGTTAAATACACATGCTGCTGCCTAAGAAATGCAGGTGTGGCCCTCCACATTCACCAGAGAGGGAGTGGGGGAGGCAGACAGAGGTGAATAGATGTTAGTGAGGGGAGGGTAAAACCTATGCATGGGTATCAAACACCCTACAGCTATGTAGTGCTATCACAGTTCGATACTGTTATTGGATGCACCACACGGGTGATGCAGAGGTCATATGGGCAGTGAGTATGAGGGGGTGTCAGACATAAGGTGGTATGCTTCACTGTGTGCTGGGGAGAGTAGTGCATGTGGATGTGCACATACGCACCATACAACACACACACAAACACACAGGGTCCAGTTCAGACATGCATGGGTGCATGTCTGCATGGGTGTGTGGTGGTCAATAGTGCCAGCAGGCTATACAAGGGTAGGCGATGGGTATATCTTGGCATCAGCCCACATGACAATGGTCTGCATTGTGGCACAGGCCTGTAGCTTCTGCATTTGCCCGCACAGGTGGGCATTGCATCTGTCTTCAAGTCACCTGGGTGACTTTTGTGTGTAGCCAATGCTGTGCATCACTTGTCATGTCTGTCTTCCCTAGTCCATGACTTGGATGGTGTCTAGGATGTGCACACCTCCCACATGCATGTACAGTGACATGTGGAACTGTACCTGGGGTGTATGGCCCATGCTGTGTACACAGCTTATCATCAGATGTGCCAGTCTTGCCCACATGTGGCAGGGAGTGGTATTGGTCAGCAGATTTACCCTGCACCTACATTGAAAGCATGCTAACAGCATTTCCTGATGTCAATGTCATCTGTCCATGCAGGCCATGCTGTCAGGCATGGTATGTCCATTGTGAGTCACATGTAAAGGCACAGTGGGGTTGCTAACTGTGATTGGCAGGCCTTGATGTCACATGTATGGGTATGGCTTTGCACCCCAGCCTCTCAGCCATTTACATCTGTTATCCCTGTATGGTTGACATTGTGATATGTTGTAGGGCCACCATAAAAGAAATTAGCAAAACCCCTCCACATTGCCCACAGGTGTCACAGACTCACACCCATCTCTACACAGGATTCAAGTTACAAACACACACCTGTCATGTCTGGGAGTAGAATCCCTACCTAACTAGTTTACTATACTACAGCACTACACAGTTATATCATGCGCCATGGACATTACTGAAGTACATCTTCCCCAAAGGTGTATTTCACAATTAATGACATCAGCAGGATGACCAAATTAGGGCATTTGTAATGTACTGACAGTGAGTAGCCTATAATGCATTGCTCCATACACAGGCACTGAGACACACACATCACATCCAGAACTGGCATGGATGGAGATGGAACACTACCACCATTCTAAATCACACTACAGCAGTACGCAGTTACAGAACATGCTACTGCGATTACTAGGCTATCACGTTCCCAGAGATGTACATCTAGGTGAGTGACATCAGCAGCCTTGGCAAAGTAGAGTATTTGTATTGTATGCAGTGTGAGTACCCTAAAAAAACATTGTCTGCTACCCAGTCAGACACATACACAAACACACACAGTTGCCAGAGCTGGGGTTTGAACACCTACCTAACTAGTTTATCACACTACAGCAGTACACTTTTACAGAATGTGCCATGGCAATTACTGAGCTATCACATTCCCAGTTACAGGACACGCTATGGCGATTAGTGAGCTATCATGTTCCCAGAGGTGTACTTCTAGATGAGTGATATCAGCAGCCTTGACAAAAATAGAGTATTTGTATTGTATGGAGTGTGAGTAGCCTAAAAAGCATTGCTCTCTACCCAGTCAGACACACACACAGTTGTCAGGACTGGGGTTCGAATACCTACCTAACTAGTTTACAACACTACAACAGTACACAGTTACAGGACGCACTATGGCAATTACTAGGTTATCATATTGCCAGAGGTGTAGTTCTAGGTGAGTGACAGCAGCAGCCTTGGCAAAGTAGAGTGTTTGTATTGTATGGAGTGCGAGTAACCTAAAAAGCATTGTTCTTTGCCCAGTCAGACACACACAGTTGCCAGGGCTGGGGTTCAAACACCTACCTAACCAAGTTTATTACACTACAGCAGTACGCAGTTATAGGACTCGCTACAGTGATTACTGAGCTATTATGTTCCCAGAGGTGTACTTCTAGGTGAGTGACATCAATAGCCTTGGCAAAGTAGAGTATTTGTATTGTATGGAGTGTGAGTAACCTAAAAAGCATTGCTCTCTACCGAGTCAGACACACACAGACTTGCCAGGGCAGGGATTTAAACACCTATCTAACTAGTTTATCACACTACAGCAGTTACAGAATATGCCACAGCGATTATTAGGTGATCACCTTCCCAGAGGTTTACTTCTAGGTGAGTGACACCAGCAGCCTTGCAAAAGTTGAATATATGTATTGCATGGAGTGTGAGTAGCCTAACAAGCATTTCACTCTACACAGTCAGAGACAGACAGGCACACACACAAACACACACTCACACAATTGACAAGTCTGACGTTAGTACTACTACCTAATTACTTTGTCACTACAGCAGTACGCAGTTATGGGATGTGCCATGCATATTACTGAGCTATAGCTCTTCCAAAGGTGTAATTCACATTGGATTACCTCAGCAGGTTTGTCATACCACTGCTATGGGGAGGGCAGTGTGTGCATGGGCCATACCCCATTCATGTTGGGGTTGACATGCCACATGCGGGCACACACGGGTTCATATGTCACAGGTGTGTGTATACAGCTACTAGATGGCTGCTTCCTTGTACAGTCTTGTTGCACAGCTGACACATACACCACATAGTCTGTCATGCTGACAGGTACTGGTGGCTAGTATCCACAGTGGGTTACATCCGCACCTCATGTGTTGGGAGCCCTTTGGCTGCATGCCAGTTAGGACAGGCCCGCATGGTTCCTTGTCATGGTCACCCTCTTCCACACATCTATGCCCATGTACCTGTGGCTTATTATAGTATGTTGTCCTTACATATTTGTTTGTATTCCTGTCCACTGTGTGTGCAAGGCAGGAGTGGTGCATACTGACATGTGTCCACACTGAGAACTGCAACTTCCAGATATGTCTGGTCCACTGGTGTTTGCAGACATGGCCTTCATGTGTTTGTGTGTGAGTATGACCAGTATGACTTCTTAGTATGTTGTTGACTGACATTGCCTTCATTCCTCTAAGTGTGTGGGCATGGCCAGTATGGCCATCTGTGTTGCATGTGTGGATCACGTCCAGGTTGTTTGCACTGCAGTGCTGACCTTTTGTTTTACACCAACAGGTAGAATGCTGTGTCTGCAGGGTATCCATTGGTCATTTGCCATGGACTGTTGCTACATTTCTGCATAGTGAGGGGAACACCTGACTGTTTCTATGATTCTACACAGGAGTTGGGGGGTACACATGACTGTTACTCTTTGTGTACGTTGGATGGGGGGGAAAACTTGACACTTGTACACATTTGCTAGGACTGTACTGGTATGTCAGGTACTCCATTTCAGTCTGTAGTCTTACCTATCCTGCTGGCTAGGGCTTACCAGTGTAGTACAGATCCTAGCTTTGTTTACCTACTTATTAGTGTCTGACTTCCTAGCCTTCACAACTTACATCTGACTGCCTGGCCTGCTGTGGTCTGTCTGTGTAGGCCTGGGGGAGGGGTTAACCATAGGGCACATTTGGAGGCCATAGTACAGCATTTATTTGTGTTTGTCTTCAGCTGTCCTGCTGCCTGAGACTGTTGCTGGGTATGTGAGCCTTCCTGACTGGTATGTGTGGCTATTATGGACACCCCTGTCACTCAGGCCATTTCCTGCAGTGGGTTTTGTCACCCGGTGTAGTACTAGTTACTATGGTGACTCCAGTATGTGTTATAGATCTCATGCTACCACTATGGGTGTCTACTCTCTGCTGCCTTGACATCCGGCCACCCAATTCCCTTGCATGTTCACATCCATACCATAGCTACAGGTAAAAACACATTCTACTCCATTTGGAAATTGGTAGGTTTATTGACTTACCTTGAGGGTGTGCCGGACCTGAGGATGGTGCTGGAGGGCTGCCTATGTTGGATGCAGATAGTACACTCCCTATACATGGTTGGGCACAGGTAGTGTCATGCTTGGCATCCCTTTTACTGACTGTGCGAGTCAGAGAGAGGTGTCATTCCCTGGGGCCCTACTGTGTCAGTGCATATGCTATGCATTGCCTCTTTGCCAAGGCCAGGGCATACTGGGCCTGCAGGGCTGCCTACTGGGGCAGGCTCAGGTTGATCCTCCTCCTCCGAGTCACTCTGTACCTGTACAAGCCTTGGCATTGGTGGAGGGCTGTGTGGCCCTGCCCCATGCTGTTCCTGATGCACCTGTTTCCACAGGATCATATTGTGTAGCATAGCACATAATATTACTATTACTATTAATATTACTATTTGGGTACATGTAGCTGGTGAATACTGCAGGGCTCCACCGGATATCTCCAAACACTGGAACCGTGACTTGAGTATCCCAAACACACACATTATTATATGCCTCTGTGCGTGTGCATCATTATGGCATTGTTGTTCAGGTGTGTGTGCATTTCTGATGGGTGTCATCAGCCATGGCTCCAGTGGGTACCCAGCATCCCCCACTAGGTGTCCGTAGGTGATGTCCACATCAGCAAATCTGTGGTACAGCTGCATCAGTTGCCATATGTGTGAATCGTCATAGCTTCCAGGGCAGCCAGCACACACATGCAGTATAATTCCCTGGGCATCACATATGACCTGGCAGTTGATGGATGGGATGCCCCTGCGGTTGATGTAGGCCCTACCTTGCTCAGCGGGTGGTGTTTTGATGCATAAGTGCATGCAGGGTAGTTAGCTATTTGGTGGAAGAGATGCATATTGCGGCTCAACACCTTACGTGTGTTGAGGAAATATACGTGCTCACTGGCATGTGCTGACATGACATCCAGGAACTGGTAGAATACTCTGGATGCTGATGCCTGTGCGATGCCCATATTATCCCCAGTTGTAGTTTGGGAGGTACCTGTAGCTAGTATACCTAGGCCTACACATACTTTGGTATCCACTGGGATGTGTTCCCCTCGGCCAGTGTGGTCTGTCAGGTGTGGCCTGCACAGCTCAATGATTTGCTGTAGGAGGTCTCTGTACACCCTATAGTGCTCCACTATCTCCAGCTCATGTATCCCCTGGTAGGTTACCCTGGGTCTGTACACTCTTCTCTGTCTCCTCACTGTGGGTTGTTTGGCAGCATTGACATCCTCACCACCCTCAGTCTTTTGCACATGTTGTTCTATGTTGCCTGCTTCAGCCCTTCTCATTTTGTAAGTTTGGTTTTAACATTTCCCCACTTGTATACACCAGTTGTGTAGAGTGTGGAATAACCAGGGGGGTAGGTGTTTGCATGGTTTATAGTGGTGTTCTGGGCTGGACTGGTCTGCTTTCTGTGTGATTAGCTGATTCTGATACATTTCTCCTGGCAGCTCAGCTAGTTCTCCTTGATTACCTTCCTACTGCTGTTTTCCCTTCCCATTGCCTCCCTGTTTAGGCCCGTGTGTGTGCCACGCAAACAGAGTGCTCAAATGTGCACAGAGCTGCTTTTTCTTGGTTTAACTTCCTTTTTCTTCCTGTAAAACCCGGTGCGTGGCGCGCACACCTGCTTACACTTTGTAAAGAGTGCTAGGCAGGTTTAGACACACCCCTAGCTTAGCTGTGCTAAGCTAGGAGCAATCCCGAGCCACAGGTCTCCAATCCACTTACAGTATGCTTGACACCCCCCCCCTTGATGTCACCTATATCCTAGTCTTGCACCCAGCTATTTATACTCTTACACTCTTGGGATCTGCCTCACACCCCGTGAAAATCTAGGATTCACTAACCCTGCCATCATTTGCATAGGATTGCCTGCTAATGCATAGTTACATGTCCCACACTGAGCCTCCCCCCTTAGCAACCATTACTCACTGGCCAGGTTGTCTTCTGACTGCCATTGACTTGCATGGCAGAATACTGATTTCAGTTAGAATGCTTATTTTAGGTTTATTTTATTATTTTCCCCCCAATCCCGTTTGCGTGTCGCTGCCCTATGCTTAACCAAGCAAGATCAGCGAAAAGAAAATTAAAAGTTGTTTATTTTTTTTTTTTAACAGTTTGCAATGCCAATGGCCTTCTACTAGGGCAGTGGCATGCTTCCTCAATGATATGCAGCCTTTATTTGGAGATTTCATAGCTCCATTAGGTAGATTGCATAACTGTACTCGGTTACTAACCAAGTACATTTCTGCTCACTGCACTCATCCTGCACGGATGGCTGCCAGATTACTGGATTGCATATTACCCTCATTTGCATGATTTTCACCTGCAAATGAAGATAATTTGCATACAGGAGCTCGGTCCATGCAGGATTAGCCTAAGAGCTCACGTGCACTTCCCGGGAGCTCGTTCTTGGATCCCACATTGGCCATATTGCCGAAAATAGCTCTTAAACTAATCCTGCACGCTATAAAGGGCTTCATAAATCTGGGGGAGTGTGTGTGCATGAGTGCATGTGTGTTTATGTGTGAGTGTATGTGTGTGTGTGTGTGTGTGTGTGTGTGTGTGTGTGTGTGTGTGTGTGTGTGTGTGTGTGTATGTGTGTGTGTGTGTGTGTGTGTGTGTGTGTGTGTGTGTGTGTGTGTGTGTGTGTGTGTGTGTGTGTGTGTGTGTGTGTGTGTGTGCATGTGTGTGCGTGCGCATGCATGTGTGTGTGTGTGTGTGTGTGTGTGTGTGTGTGTGTGTGTGTTGGTGTGCATGAATCAAATCAACATTTATTACATTGGTATATGCAGCTGATTAATACTGTACAGCACATTTTGGTGTTAACAGCATAAGTGAATCATTATCTTGGACTGACTTACAGTGCACTCTTGACAGTGTGGTGTATGTTCTGTTTAAGATCATAAACAGTGGGATAAGGAAGTTTGCCTTTTATCTCATTGTTGTGTATTCTTGGAGTTAGTATCTATCTATATATATATATATATATATATATATATATATATATATATATATATATATATATATATATAAAGTATTGGGATTCTCCTTGCAAAACCAATTTGTTTTAATTTTTCTGGATTTTATGTGGACCATGTTCCTAGTGGCAATTGGTTATATAGCTTTGCTACATGGAATATTTTTTATTTATTTATTTATTTAACATTTGTTATCGAGGCTAGTCTGACTGGACAGCAAGTGTTCATTTTCAGCAGTGTCCTGGGGAGAAAAGCTCCATAAACGTGAGAAAATAAAAATAAAAATATGCACATTACATGAGCATAAAATTATAATGTAAATGCAATAGAGATGAAAAAAATAATAAAGCATAAAAAATGATTACAAGTGGATGGTAGAGGTGTTACAATAGATAAAAATAACAATTTGCATTATTGCCCATTCCTGGAATAGATGAACAGATAACATTTGGTATAATATATACAGTGAGTGACTTATCAAAATATCAATATATACATTTGCAACATTGCCCATTCCT
This sequence comes from Protopterus annectens, assembly GCF_019279795.1. Lineage (NCBI taxonomy): Eukaryota > Metazoa > Chordata > Ceratodontiformes > Protopteridae > Protopterus > Protopterus annectens. The sequence continues at coordinate 1,435,706,576 of NC_056726.1, forward strand.
GGAATGGATGAACAGATAACATTTTGTACAATATATACAGTGAGCAACTTAGAGGCAATCTGACAAAGTATTTCCTAGCATAATCAGTGTATAAGAAGTTTATATAGAAGCCTTGGCTTGACAGAGTAAGCACTTGTGCTATCCATATATATCCTTATATCCCTATGGTTATATATGGTTTCATGGAGGTTCATTGCAGTGGCATAAATGGTTAGTGTAGTGATATGATTTGAGGAGGCTCTTAAAAGAGGATGTACATTTTTGAAGTCTGAGGTTAGGAGGGAGGTAGTTCCAGGTCTTAGCAATTTCATGTTTTTACATATAGTGGTTTCAATTAATGCTTTGTTGCCGAAGCGTAGTTGTCAATTAGAATTGTAGAAGTTAAGACGGCTGATCACAGCAGGTTTTTTTTTTGGGATAGTACAATATTTGGTGAGCTAGGTTGAATTGATGGTACCTTAGTAGGTTGGGGAATTCTAGCCAATGTAGGGTATGTAGGGTGTGGCAATGGTGGGAACGTGATTTGGCATTGGCAGAAAATCTAGCGATTTTGTTATAGTAAGCGGAAAGTTTATTTAAGTCGGTTTTATTTAGATTTGTTAGTGTGCGGAAAGTGTATAGCAGTGTAGATAGGAGGTGGGTTCTGGCTCTGGCAATATGAAATTCAGAGGTTAGATACCTATTACATCTGTAGAGAGAGCCTAACTTTCTGTGAACTTTAGAAATGGTTATTGATTTGTGCCTGTTAAATTTGAGCTGCTGGTTGATGGTAAGTCCTAGGAGTTTGGCCTCTGAGACAGGAATAATTTGGGTCTTGTTGGCAACGAATATGGAGAAGGATAGGTTGTTGTCCTTGGTTGGATGGAACAGCATCAGTTGTTTTTTGTTGGAGTTTAATATCAGCTGTGAGTTCTTGAGCCAGTTCTTAGTTTCAGTAAATGCTAGTTGGACGTTTTGTTGGATAATTTGGATGTTGGATGTGGAGCATATGAGGGTTGTGTCACTGGCAAATTGGACTACATCAGCTTTTGTGGTTGCCAAGTGGAGTTGGTTGGTGAAGACATTAAAAAGAAGGGGGCTGAGAATTGAACCTTGGGGTATGCCTAGAGTGATTGGGAGTAGGGGAGATAGGGAGTTGAGCCATTTGATGGACTGGTCGCAGTTGTCTAAGTAGATCTTGAAACAGAGCAGAGGGAGGGTGTTAAAGTTGAGGTCAGAGAGGCAGATTAGAAGTTTTTTGTGAGAAACCACTTCAAATGCTTTGGATAAGTCTAGAAAGGTAGTTGATACTAGTTTGCCTTGGTTCCTGTAGGAGTTTATAGTGTTGGTGAATCTGAGTAGGGCAGTGGAACTGCTGTGGGATGGGTGGAAGTCTTGTTGGGTTGAAGACAGAAGGTTGTTTTAGAGGAGGTGCGAGAGGATTTGTTGATGAATGCACCTTTCAAAAATCTTTGAGAGAGGTGAAAGTATTGCAATTGGATGAAAGAGAGGTTGGTAGAGGGGCCACCTTTGTGGAGAGGAATGATGAATGAAGTTTTCCACAAGGTTGGCACTGTGTGCTCGATAATTGATCTGCTAATTAGTAATGAAATGGGATAGGATATAGCTGTGCATGTGAGTTGGAGGTATTCATGGGGAGGTTGTCAGCAGCAAGGATGGTAGGTTTGAGTTTAGCTAAGAAGTTTTGTATGGTGGATATTTGTACTGGCTTGAGTCAGCAGTGGAATTGTCAATCCTGAGAAAAGGGATTTTCCTGCAGAAGGTCGAGTTTGTGTGTTTGGTCAACAGATGCTTAGTTGACCACATATTACTAACTAAGCAGCTAGTCAACAGGTGACTGAGATCACACAATTTCCAGGGTTGGGAAATATGCCTTTACCATGTGTTTGTGAAATCTCAGCGTTAACATACATAACATAACTAGCAGGGACCAAAACCCAAAATTAAAATTGGTATCCAGGTAAAGGTCTAGCCAAAATGCAAGAAAAATCTCCAAGAATTCCGACATCTGCACACGTGGCCTCAATCTGGTCTATGACATCAACAGGACTTGTTTGGAGGACATATTTGTGTTCCAGAGACTCCCTTATCTGTGAAATACACTCCCTCTCTATGTCAAGCACAGTACCTCTTTACCCCTTTTTAAGAGCAACCTGGATAACTGGATGGGAAACAGAAAATACACCCCTGGGATTCCACCTGTATCCTTACTGGCAAAGGCATCAGGTACTGACTTGTCTAAATGTGGGCTAAACTCTTGGCTAGGCTTATAAGGGCCACAGAGCCAATAGCCTAGTAACCTCCTATAATCCTATGAAAATGTACTTGACACACCATGGCTGAAATAATAAAATAGCTACTTTAATGAAAATAATAAAATGTATATGGTGAGTGCTTTCACTGTACAACACACTGCTTATACAGACCAGTGAAATTACTAAAGTGTAACACACCTGCTTTTAAAATCAGAAACAACCAATCAGCTACAAATAATCAAATGAGGAAAATCGTTCTTATCCAATCAAAACACTCAAAAAGTGCACAAATCAAGCTACAGATCTGGCTATGTAACCAATCAAAATCATTAGCTATGTGCACAAATCACAGTTCAAGTTGAGCAATAATGGCCAAACAACCTAAAGCAGGAAGTGTTGCTTTCATTCATAGTAAGCTAGACAGTCAAATAATTATCTGTAAACACAAATCAAAATACAGATCTAGGCTGTAACAGCCAATCAAATACAACAGAAAGAAATGCTTTCATACATAACAAACTATAATCATTGTGACGATTGGGGAAAGATGGGCGAAGGCTGCCAGCCTAGTCAAATAGAATTTGATATATAATTATGGCATTTGTAAATAAATGTAAAATACAGGCATATTTTCTTGAATGTAAAGGAATATTGTGAAATGTGGAACTGCAAAATATGTGACAACATATGGAACATATGTGGACAACATGTGGAGGAAGCTACTACATGATAGAGCAAAATCCCAAAAAGGGAAGGCATCTCTGATCAGTATTAGCAAAAAACTAAGGGCACTCATAAAATCGTCAAAGGCCAGCTTTGAGAGAAAAATTGCACAGGACACTAAGGATAATCACAAGGCTTTCTTTAGTTATGTTAGGAACCTGGGTGGGAATTCCCAGATATGCTCAGAATTAGTCCAAAATGACAAAAAATACACTGATCCCACAGACATTGCCAACATCCTAGCTGACAGGTTCAGTGCAAACTTCTCCCCTCCCACCAAAAGGGCAAATATCTATCCCAGCAGAGTGCTGCCCCCTGACATCTCAGATGCTCAGGTGGGAGCCGCCTCCAAAGCAAAAACACAGCATCAATGGGACCAGACGGTGTCCCAGGCTGCATCCTACATGAACTCCAAGAAGAGCTAAACCCAAACATAAAACTACTGTTCAATCTCAGCCTTACTACAGGATATGTACCCAAAGAGTGGCGTGCAGCAACAGTGGTCCCTCTCCACAAAGGTGGTGCCTCAACGGACCCTGGAAACTATCGCCCCATAAGCCTGACTAGCTTGGTCTGCAAAGCTATGGAAAGGATCATCATGGACCTCATAAATAAAGATATTGGGGACCTACAGACACTGGATCCTACCCAGTTTGGCTTTGTTAAGGGCAGATCCTGCCTCTTAAACCTGGTTGACTTCTTTGAAACAGTCACCAAGGCCATTGACGAAGGGAAGGTGGTCCACACAGCCTATCTGGACCTCGCAAAAGCCTTCAATACAATACCCCACTCGGGCATTATAGATAATCTCACCAGCTTAAATATAAACCCCTATGTCACTAGATGGGTTGCAAACTGGCTCAAGGACAGAACCCACATGGTTAGAATTGCTGGAGCCATGTCAGACTCCAAACCAGTTACAAGTGGCATCCCACAAGGCTCAGTCCTAGGACCTCTCTTGTTTGGTATATATTTCTCGGAGGTACAGGCCAACACGGAAGGACTGTGGCTGACCAAGTTCGCAGATGACTGCAAACTGGGCGCCATAATCGACTCTCCAGCCGACACAAGCATCCTCCAAAAGGGCCTCGTAGAAACAGACAACTGGTGCCAGAGCCATGGCCTCAAGCTAAACGCCAAAAGTGTATAGTCATCCCTTTGGCAAAACAAAGTGTCCACAAATTACCACATAGGTGGTAATCCATTAAGTACAGAATAAGTAATTAGGGACCTGGGGACCCAAGTTGATAGCAATCTCTCATTTGACAACCACGTGGCCAAAGTGGTTAAAAACATTTTATATAGCCCACCTAATCATGAAGGGATTCACATCTAGATTAGGGGAGGTCATCGTGCCTCTTTACTCATCCCTCATCAGGCCCATAATTGAGTACAATGCCCCTTTTGGGATGTACCTTACCAAACACCTGCAGCAACTGGAAAGACCCCAAAAGTACCTCACCAAGAGGATCAAAGGGCTCAAACAGATGCCATATGCTGCCCGGTTAAAGAAACTCCAGCTCTACTCAGTGGCATACCGCCTGCTCAGAGGTGACCTGTGCCTGACGTATAAGGCCATGTCCAACCCGGAATTAAGGGACATGCTGTGTTTTAATTATTTATTATTAAATATTTTTAAAACCTTCTACCTGTGTCTGATTTGTGTAGAGATAAGCTCCAGAGTACATTGCATATTTATAGAGGTTATTGTAATAAACCACTCTAAAGTAAGCCTTGACTGTTAGTCATACTACCATTGGATATTAATATTGCACATTAATAATTAGACACCCTTTTAAGGGCCTTTTAGTAGCTGATATTATTAACTGGGTGGTGGCAATAATTACTACCATATAGTCTGGGTAAAGGGGCACAGTTGGAGAATTTGTGTCAGCCTTTCCCAGGAGTGTCTGTGAAGTTGTATAAATACTTATCTCAAAGCGTGTGTGTTGTGTCAGCTACTTGGCAGGGACATAAAGCACTGGTTGGACAGATAGGGTACTGGAGGTTTTAGCTTGCCCAGTTAGGCTGAGACCTGGACCCTAGAGCTGTGCCAGTGGGGAGTCTTATTGGAGACCTGGTGAGCAAGGGAGCAGCCAGCCCCAGACTGACTGTGATCTCTTTGTGTACTTAAGGGAAATTGTACTTTACTGTGTGTATTAGTTAGCCTTTCCTCTTCTAGGAGACAACCTCCCTGGTGTTAATGGTGAGGATTGAGGCTCCTTGATTGCTGTGCCAGGGCACGGTTGTCACAAGTGTTTGGCAGTGGTGGGATCTACTTCACTTACTAATTGGCTTGCAGTGGTGTGGGGTAGAGGTAGCATGTCTTCAGAAGAGTATGGAAAGCTGACAAGGAGCCAGCTGGTGGAGATGTGCCAGGCTAGTGGACTGGTGCATGGAAACTTGACTAAAGCAGACCTGATGGCAGCCTTGGTTACAGCTACATCAGAAAACAGCAGCCTGGAGGATAATCAGACTGACGGTGGAGATACAATATCCTCAGAGAATGGACAGCTCAACCTTTCTGCAGTGGACCTAAAAATCCAGCTGGAGCAAGAGAGACTTGAGTTGGAGGCCTGGCATATGGAACTAGAAGCAGTCAAGAAAATGAGGAGTCTACAAGCTGAGGAAAATGAATGGCAGAGGAGGCATGAGAGGGAAATGCTGACTCTTCACTAGAGTCATGGAGGTAATGGGGAAGGGAGTAACTGGACCCCAGTAGCACAAAAGGTCAGTAAATTTCTTCCACAGTTTAAAGAGGGGCACTGGTCCGAAGTGCATCAGACACGGATATCCTTCAGAAGGGACTCACAGAAACAGATAGCTGGTGCCAGAGCCATGGCCTGAAGTTAAACGCCAAAAAATGTATAGTCATACCCTTCGGGAAAAACAAGGTAACCCAAAGCTACCATATAGGTGGCAATCCACTAAGCACAGAAGAGGTTATCAGGGACCTGGGGACCCAGGTTGACAGTGGCCTTTCTTTTGACACTCACGTTGCTAAAGTGGTTAGAAAGACCTTCTACATTGCCCACCTGATCATGAAGGGATTCACATCCAGATCTAGTGAGGTCATTGTTCCCCTGTACTCTTCACTTATCAGACCAATGATCGAGTACAATGCCCCATTCGGGATGTATCTCGCCCGACATCTGCAGCAATTGGAGAGACCCCAAAAGTTCCTCACCAAAAGGATAAAGGGACTCCAAAATCTGTCATATGCTGCCAGATTGAAGAAACTCCAGCTCTATTCAGTCGCATACCGTCTGCTCAGAGGTGACATGTGCCTGACATACAAGGCCATGTCCAAGCTGGAATTAATGGACATGCTCCACCTCAAAAAATCCAAATCCACCAAAACCACTAGTGCAAGCGACTTAAACCTTAGTACAGATATAAATAGGATGTGCTGGAGGAATAGATTTATCACTCAGAGACTCCCTATGCTGTGGAATAGAGTCCCAGTCCATGTGAGGCAGAGCACCTCGCTGGCTCTGTTCAAGAGAAATCTTGACCTGTGGATGGGAGATCGGAGGTTTACCTCGGGAATCATCTCTGTGTCACTGCTGGACAGAGGCACAACAAACTAATGGGCACAGTATTTTTTCATATAAGGGGTGGCGTAAGCTACAAAAATTTGGGCTAGGCTTATAAATGCCTTGGGGCAGATAGCCTAGTATAAACCTATGAACCTATGAACCTATACGTTTGATAGATTTATTCATATGTTTGAGCGGGTATGTAAACAGTATGAAGTTGACCAAGGGCTTTGGGTACGGTTCCTGACCCCCTTACTCCATGGCAAAGCTGTAACTTCTTTAGCAAAAATGCATGACACTAACTGTTTTGATTATACTGCTGTAAAAAGACATTTATTGGAATGTTTTAAGCTAACACCTGAAATGTATAAGAAAAAGTTGCGTGAGCATAGATGCAAGGCAGATGAAAATGTATGTGAATATGTTGCTGAACTGAGCACTTACTTTCATAGCTGGGTGAGTGGATGTCAGGTCACCTCTTTTGAAGGGCTGGCAGACCATTTGGCAAGGGAACAAGCCCTTAGCACTTTGCCTGAGGACATGAGGATCTGATTAGCTGATAGACAGTGTGCTACTTCAGAGGAGTTGGGGATGAAGCGAGACCTATACCTAGCAAACAGGGCAGCCCTACACAGGAAAGGGACCCCCAGTACTGCTCATGGGACTAAAGGAACCCATGATGGGCAGCACAGACTGCCACAACAGAATCTACCAGTAGCATGGGAAGCCACTAGTCCAGGTACACATCCAGGAGCTATGGTTAAATGTTTTGAATGCAACCAGTGGGGCCATGTGGCATACAGGTGTCCATGGAGGCAAGGTGGGGAACAAAAGGTGAAAGAGCCAGTAAGTAGGAAAGACAAAATGCCAACAGTGGGTTGTCTTGAGACATCAGGGGTATGGAACTACTATCCTGCAGATGTCCTGAGAGGGAAGGATTTGGAAGAGGCAGTACTATGTACTTATGCAGTTACATGCAGTAAGGCTAGGAGACAAGAATGTGGGTCTGGTAGCCTGTGAGAGACCCAGACAGACTGCATACTTGCAGCCAGGACTGCTGAGGTGGTTACTTCAGGGAGTGAGCTATGCTGCAGCAGTGAGACTGAATGTGAGCCACAGCTGATTGTGGGTACTGATGGTCCCTTGGACAGAGTGACTCAAAAGGAGAGGTGAGTAGTAGTACCCAGGCTGACATTGAGGCACCGCTGTCAGAGGATGACATACTTCCTGTGGAAGGGGAGCTGGGAAGGGTTACAAGGTGCAACTTGAGACAGGCTCAGCTCTCAGACCCTACATTGCAAGGCCTGAGGCAGGTAGCTAGGGAGGCACCTGATTCTCAAGGGAAGGGGGAATCTGTATACTGGAACAAAGGTTTTACTATACAGAAACTGGACCCCTGGGAGAAGGCTAGAAGGTGAGAGAGTACAGCAGTTGGTATCACCTAGAGCTTACTGTCTGGCGCTTCTAGCCATAGCTGACGATATTCCCTTTGCAGGTCATATGGGCATAAAACGTATAAAGAGGCATATTATGCAAAACTTCTATTGGCCTGGGATTTCCATAGATGTAACAGGGTACTGCAGGGCCTATGAGCAGTGCCAAAAGGTAGGCAAGGCAGGAGACAAGGTGAGAGCTCCTTTGATGCCCTTGCCTGTGATTGAGGAGCCATTTCAGAGGGTAGCTATGGATATTGTGGAGCCTCTGAGTACCCCAAGTTCCACAGGGAAAAAAATATATTCTAGTGACTGTAGATTATGCTATACGATACACTGAGGCAGTGGCTTTGTCCTCCATTGAGGCCGAGAAGGTGGCAAATGCTTTGCTAGATATTTTCAGCAGGGTAGGTTTCCCAAAGGAAATCTTGTCTGACAGAGGTGCCACTTTTATGTCAAACCTGCTGGCCTGTCTTTGGAAGTCCTGTGGGGTGAAGCACATGTAGACCAGCCCCTACCATCCCCAGACTAATGGTCTTGTTGAGAGGTTAAACTCTATGATCAAGTCCATGCTACGGGCATTTGCAGATCAGTTTAAGAGGGAGTGGGACAAATATTTGCCCCATCTGTTGTTTGCTTACAGAGAGATTCTCCAGAAATCCACAGGTTTTTCACCCTTTGAGTTGCTGTATGGGCATAAGGTAAGGGGACCTCTAGATTTAATTTGAGATGAGTGGGAAGGTGAGTGTGAGTCTCACAAAGAGTCTGTTGTGGCATATGTCCTGAACCTCAGGACAAGGCCCAGGGAACTCATGGGCCTGGCCCAGGAGAACCTGACAGAAGCCCAACAACAGAAAAAGGTGTGGTATGACAGGAATGCTTGAGCTAGAGAGTATGCTATAGGGCAGCAGGTGATGGTTCTCATTCCTGTCAGACACAACAAGTTGCAAGAAGCTTGGGAGGGACCCTACAAGGTGGTAAGAAAGGTAAGTGATTTTAACTACATGGTGGAAGTGCTAGGCAGATGGCAGTGGCACAAATTGCACTATGTTAACATGATGAAACTTTACCATGATACGGAGGCCCTTGTGCTGAGCATTTTCAGTGGATTGCAGGAGGAGTCTGAGGGAGATCTGGGGATTGATCCCTCAGTGAGGCTTGGACTGACAAGTTGGTGGAAGGGGTAGCAATGTCCCAGCAGCTATCTCCTACCCAAGTTCAATAAATACGAGCAGCGTTGCAGGAGTTTGGGGGCAGGTTCACTGGAAACCAGGGAGCACCCACCTAGTGCAGCACCAGGTGGATATAGGACCCCATTGGCCTATCAGGCAGGCCCCTTATAGAGTGCCTGAGAGAGTCAAACAGACTCTGAGGGAAGAGGTACAGGAGATGTTGGAACTAGGGGTGATTCAAGAGTCCAACAGTCCCCGGGCCTCACCAGTGGTGTTGGTGCCAAAGATGGATGGCAGTAACATGTTCTGTGTGGATTACAGGAAATTAAATAGTCACACAGAGACAGATGCTTACCCTATGCCTAGGACAGATGAGGCCCTAGAGCAGCTGGGTGGGGCTAAGTATCTTACAACCATTGATCTTACCAAGGGTTAATAGCAGGTGTCCTTGACTCCCAGTGATAGAGAGAGGTCTGCCTTTGTGACTCCTTTTGGATTGTATGACTTCACAAAGATGCCCTTTGGGATGAAGAATATCCCAGAGACTTTCCAGAGGCTGGTAGATCATATCTTAGCAGGAGCAGGAGGGTTTGCCCTTGCTTACATGGATGATAGTGCTATCTACAGCCATTCCTGGCAGGAGCACCTTCAGCATGTCAGGGAGATGCTTGGCAGACTACAGAGGGTAGAGTTGACCATTAAGCCGAGCAAATGTCAGGTGGGTAGGGCAGAGGTCTCCTACCTAGAACATAGAGTGAGGAGTGGTAAGATAAAGCCAAAACCTGCCAAAGTGGAAGCTATTCAGGCATGGCTTGCACCTTGTACCAAAAAGCAGGTGAGGGCATTCTTGGGGACAGCAGGGTACTACAGAAAGTTTGTTCCTAATTATAGTACCATAGCTGCTCCCCTCACAGACCTGGCAAGGAAGAACTAGCCAGATAACGTAGTATGGACCCCAGCATGTGAGCAGGCACTTCAGAAGCTTAAGGAAGCTTTGGGAGGACCCCCTATTTTAGCCAGTCCAGACTATAGCAAAGAATTTGTTGTGCAGGTCGATGCTTCAAACTATGGGGTGGGGGCTGTACTTATCCAGATTTCTTCAGGGGGAGAAGAGCACCCAGTGGTTTATCTCATAGGCTACAACCCAGGGAGGAATGCTATGCAGCGGTAGAAAAGGAATGTCTAGCCATAGTGTGGGGACTACAGAAACTTCAGCCTTATCTGTATGGAAAAAAATTCACTGTGATGACAGATCACAACCCTCTAACATGGTTAAACAGAACCAGTCAGCAAAATGCCAAGTTGCTAAGATGGAGTCTGGGGTTGCAAGCATATGATATGTCAGTGCAGCACCGCAGCGGGAGTAGCAATGCCAATGCAGATGGGCTCTCAAGACAGGGAATGGGGTGAGGTACATCCAGATAGACCTGACACTCTCAAGTGATGTTTCTCAAGGGGCACTTGAAAAACTTGGTTGAGTTCCCCGGGGAGGAAGAGATGTGATGACTGGGGAGAGATGGGCAAAGGCTGCCAGCCTAGTCAAATAGAATTTGATATATAATTCTGGCATTTGTAAATAAATGTAAAATACAAGCATGCTGTCTTGAATGTAAAGGAATATTGTGAAATGTGGAACTGCAGAATATGTGACAACATTGCACTCTACTGGCCCAGTGAAGCATGCTGTGATCCTTTCATATTAGAATTCTGCTCTAGGGTGGCTGGATGAAGATTTCATGCCCATTGTTTTAAGGCTAAAGTTTATGACCAGAATGTAGATGTGGAATGTGCTTCATTGCTCTGGTTTCTTTTAGAATATACATGTGAAATGTCTTCTATTGTTGTAAGTTTCTTTGCAGGTGTTAGATTGCTAAATAATGCAGTTTGTGGCCTGAGAACTCAGACCGGGTGTTAAGATGATGCAATATGAATACTGGGAAAACCTAAGTGTCAAAAATGATGTAATTTGGGATGGCCTTAGAGACATGTTTGTTAGTAATGTTTAAATACTATTTCTCACAAGAGACTTAAAGCATTTTGACTTTGGATATCTCACTTATCAGCACCCTGCCTTATGCTCACATGTAGGTTTTAACACTGTGATTTCTTGTAGGAATAGTTAAAGCTAGTGAAAATTGATTAGGTATTTTTCTTTGAAATCAGACCTGTCCTACTGTATTATTTTAAGTTTCTTTGTGATCTCTGAACTTTTAGATATTTCTGTGGTGTAGTAGTTTTGTCTTGTGTTTTAATTATTTATTATTAAATATTTATAAAACCTTCTACCTGTGGCTGATTTGTGCAGAGATAAGCCGTAGAGTACATTGCATATTTATAGAGGTTATTCTAATAGGCCACTCTAAAGTAAGCCATGACTGTTAGTCATACTACCATTGGATATTAATATTGCACAGTAATACCTGGACACTCTTTTAAGGGCCTTTTAGTAGCTGATATTATTAATTGGGTGGTGGCAGTAATTACTACCGTATAGTCTGGGTAAAGGGGCACAGTTTGAAAATCTGTGTCAGCCTTTACCAAGAGTGTCTGTGAAGTTATATAAATACTTATCTCAAAGTGTGTGTGTGTTGTATCAGCTACTTGACAGGGACAAGAAGCACTGGTTGGACAGAGAGGGTACGGGAGGTTTTAGCTTACCCAGTTAGGCTGAGACCTGTACCCTATAGCTGTGCCAGTGGGGAGTCTTATTGGGGACCTGGTGAGCAAGGGAGCAACCAGCCCCAGACTGACTGTGATCTCTGTGTGCATTTAAGGGAAATTGTACTTTACTGTGTGTATTAGTTATCCTTTCCTCTTCTAGGAGACAACCTCCCTAGTGTTAGTAATGAGGACTGAGGCTTCTTGATTGCTGGGGCAGGGCACGGTCATCACAATCATGAAGCTAAACAAACAGTAAACGTATTGTTTCAAAACGCTATTGTTTTGTACAGGTGTGACAGATAAAGCTTCATTTAAACCAGGAAAGCTATCTCATTTAGACACACAATCCATTTACATTCAGCACACTCATTCCTATTCCTTATATTACTGCCCCTCAAATTTAAGTGTACAACTTCTAACAGTAAAATAATAAACAATATGATCAGCCCCATAATCATTCAAATGCCTCGCCAAAGGGTTCTTGCTACAACTTTTACGTATATTAATGTGTTCTAAAATTCTTTCTTTAAAAGAGCGATTTATCTTCCCTACATAAAACTATTTACAAGCCTGACACTTTCCATATATAATATTAAAATCCGTTGGTGTATGTAGAAAAGAACTGCAAACCCAAATGTGGCTGCCTGCACTACAAGATCTACAAGGAAACATGCCTTCATGAATAAATTGGCCTTCTTCAGAGTCAAATTGATTATAGCATAGTTGTTTCTGTTTGATCTGTTCATGAAGGCAAGTTTCCTTGTAGATCTTTCAGTGCATGCAGCCACATTTGGGTTGGTAGTTCTTTTCTACATACACCAACAAATTATAAAGTTTTTTTGAATTTTTACTCTGACTGTAGGACGATGAATGTTGTTTACTATGTGAAGTGTCAGGCTTGTTAATGTTTTTATGTAGGGAAGATGAATCACCCTTTCAAAGACAGAATTTTAGAACACATTAATGATCTACGTAAAAGTTGTAGCAAGAAACCTTGGTCGAGGTATGTGAACAACTATGCGACTGGTTATAGTTTTAGATTTTTACTTTTAGAAGTTGTTCACATAATTTGTGGGGCGGTGATATAAGGAATATGACTGAGTATGCTGAACTTAAATGGATTGTGATTCTAAATGCTGACAGCTTTCCTGGTTTAAAAGAAGCTTTATTTGTCAAATCTGTATTAAAGAATCCTGTTTTGAGACACTGAATTTACAATTTGTTTAGCTTCATGCTTATACTTTGTTATGTATGAAAGCATTTCTACCTGTTGTCTTGGACTGGCTGTTACAGCCTAGATCTGTATTTTGATTTGTGTTCATGGATACTATTTTTGATTGGTTACCTTACTATGAATGAAAGCAACACTTTCTGTTTAAACCAAATTAGTTGTTATGGCTCATCTTGAACTGTGATTTATGCATATAGCTAATGATTTTGATTGGCTATGTGACACAGATCTGTAGTTTGATCTGTGCACTTTTTGAGTGTTTTGACTGCATAAGAATGATTTTCATCATTTGATTATTTGCAGTTGATTGGCTGTTTCTGATTTTAAAAGCAGGTGTTGTATACTTTTGTAATTTCACTGTTCTGAAGAAGCAGTGTGTTGGACCACAAAATCGTTCACAATATACATTTTATTATTTTTATTAAAGTAGTAATTTTTTTATTTCAGCCATGGTGTGTCAAGTAAGTTTAGGAATTCTTACATAAATAGCAGAGGGTCGGGCATGCAGGGAAGCTTGCCCCATGCAAAAAAAACAATGATTTTATTTATGTTTAAAATTTTGTATGAGCCACTTGCTGGGGTGCTGACATTGTTTTTGACATTTTCCAATTCGATTTTAGGTTTCTTTGACCTTTACTACTACTGATACTCGCATGCACACACACACACACACACACACACACACACACACATATATATATATATATATATATATATATATATATATATATATATATATATATATATATATATAAATATATATATATACACACACACACACACACACACACACACACACTCACACACACACACACACACACACACACACACACACACACACACACACACACACACACACACACACACACACACACACACACACACACACACACACACACAAGCACACACGCACACACACACACACACACACACACACACATATATATATATATATATATATATATATATATATATATATATATATATATATATATATCCAAGTAATAAAACGTCCGCTCAGGGTTAATGCTCCAGTGTCAAAAGCAAGAACTAAATGAATAAACAGTCCACAAAGGAGCAAAACAATGAAGAGGAAAAATACTTGAGTAAAAAATCCCATACGCTGAAAAATACAGCATAAATCAAGCGTAATCCACAAAATCAAAATTGGTTAAAACTGGTTTATTACTGCAGAGGTTAGCTTTCATAAGTAGCTTCTTCAGACCATATACAAACAACAACACTCAGTAGCCATTTAAATACCTAAAAAGGCGGGAAAAATATAATTCTTAAAGGTATATCCATTAATATAACAATATTCAAGGACAGCAATGATTCAAAACATATAAACAACAGTAAAAAACTACAATGAAACATGTCATTGTAAAGTTAAAAAGTAACTCACATCAATTCATCTAAAATGTACAATGTACCTATAAAAACTGTCATTAAGATATAAGATCATATGTATACACATGTATACCACATTAGGAAAGGTAATATGTTATACGCACTTGCGAAACACATTCATGTTGAAGGAGAGGGACATAGCTTTAGGTTTAGAATATTAGAACAGATTTTGAGGTCCCATAGGAGAGGGGATGTTGAAACATACACGGAAGCCAGAGAGACACATTGGATCATTAAGTTCAGATCAGATGTGCCTCCTGGGCTTAATGGGAAGGTCCCTCTACGTCCACTGTTGAAAATGAGGAGGTTAGGATACAAGAAATAATGTTTTTTTGGTGTTCATGGTCACATCACCATGTTTCTCTTATATCTTAATGACAGTTTTTATAGGTACATTGTACATTTTAGATGAATTGATGTGCGTTACTTTTTAACTTTACAATGATATGTTTCATTGTATTTTTTTACTGTTGTTTATATGTTTTGAATCATTGCTGTCCTTGAATATTGTTATATTAATAGATATACCTTTAAGAATTATATTTTTCCCGCCTTTTTAGGTATTTAAATGGCTACTGAGTGTTGTTGTTTGTATATGGTCTGAAGAAGCTACTTGCGAAAGCGCTAACCTCTGCAGTAATAAACCAGTTTTTAACCAACTTTTGATTTTTGTGGACTACGCTTGATTTATGCTGTATTTTTCAGCGTATGGGATTTTTTACTCAAGTATTTTTCCTCTTCATTGTTTTGCTCCTTTGTGGACTGTTTATTCATTTTGTTTTTGCTTTTGACACTGGAGCATTAACCCTGAGCGGACGTTTTATTACTTGGATCAATTGTTTTGGCTTTTTCGATCCGCCTGGGGGCATGATGGAAGAGGTACACCAACAGGTTGAATTGCCGTACACAGTATGTACTAACCAGGAAGTTACCGAGATGTCACGTCCTGTTTTGGACTGTTTGGCGGCTTGTATGCGATCAGATGTGAACCCTTTGGCTACATTTACAGACTCTGAGGATGTACCCGAGATGTTGGATGGCCGGTTATATGATAGAGAAGCTCTACGTACAGCAATAGAGAAATCGGAAACTGATTTGATTAAGTTGAAGCGTATGCAGACTCAGAGACAGCACTTTGAGATCTGCATACAGCGTCGCCTTATTCCAAGAGGACTGAGAGTCCTCAAAATGCCAACTACCGCTACACTCTACCCGGAACTGTTATACGAGTGGCAACAGCTCAACATAGAGGTAATCCTCAATTATATGAGGTTATTGAATCATTTTTTCAGTCCACTTGAAGAAGCGTTGAGGCAGGATGTTTGTCAACAGCGTATTAACATCTATGCTGGCTATCCTGCCTCTGCAGTAGATACTGCTTGTAATCTTTTATTAGACAATGTCACACAGTTTGAGAGACGACTGTTAAATCAAAAGAGAACCAAGTTGCAGAGGGACAGTAACGATTTTAAACTGGGTCACATTTTCATTTGGCTCAGGGGCGGTGTTGCTCCGAATGGACATTCAACTTCTACAGTTTCTATGAATGAATTGCATGGACAAAATGCTATAGAGACTTCTGTAACTGTGAATGATACGGATCCAGTCGTAGAATCTAGCAATGACTCTAATGATAGGGATGTTCACACTGTTACTACTGCTGTAGCTTCATCTGTTAATGAAGCTACCACATCCACTGTTACTAATAATGTTGATAAACAACAGCTGCCCCACCTTGATCCGGTGGTTCGCAGGAAAGTTACATCACATCCTGTAGTTTTAGATGAGAGGGGTGTCATAGTTAATGCCAGCAATACTGTTGATAGATCACATCTGAATCTAGGACAGGTGTTTGATAACAAACACCCTTTCCCCATCAAAACTTTTACAACAGAAGGGAGAATACGCTCCATCAGCAGGGGGCGTCAGAAACACAAATTGTCAGGAGAGAGACAGTCCAATCGGACTATCAAGAAGATGTGGGAACGGGGACAGATGACATAGTCTTCAATCTATCAGACTATAACTTGAATTTGTTTGAGTTACAAGTCCTTTCTAAAGGATTAACATTTATTCCAACCACATATAGTAGGTATGAGGAAACTCTGAGAGACTTCAAGCTTTTCATAAGGAATTTGTCCCTGAGGATTGAGTTTAATGGACCTCCCTCCACACTGATTAGCTCTTATAAGAAACCAAGCACGTATATGCCACAATTACACCCACTTGTTGCTGCTTATAGTAAACTTGTTGAGGATGATCTTTATAGGATGAGGGACCGATATGGTCCTAGAAATAAGACTAGATTTAATCTTAATTTCAAGCAAAGGGAAGCATTAACCATGTTACGGAATAACTGTAACATCACCATTCGCCCAGCGGACAAAGGGGGTGGGATAGTTGTCCTTAATTCTGATAGATATCGACGAGACATGGTGACAATGTTAGGTGATGGGACCTTTTATGAACCCATAACGTTAGATCAAGCTACTATCATTATCAATAGGATACAATCTATGTTGAATGACTTACTTAATAGTGAGATCATTGATAAAACGCTATTTGATTTCTTGTACGTTACACACCCTTTGATACCCACTATACAAGGTCTTCCAAAGATCCACAAGGACCCTGTCCACCCACCAATGAGACCGATAGTGGCGGGCAGAGGTTGGTCTACTGAACCACTATCTATATATATTGAAAGCAAGTTGAGGTCAGTGGTTGATGCTAACTGTTACATTCTAAAGGATACCAGACAATTCTTACTGGATCTTTATCAGTACACTAACTCATGTACCTCTTTAGATGGTTATTTGTTTGTCACGATGGATGTTCAATCCTTATTCACAGTGATTCCGAATGTGGAAGGTATAGATATGTTGAGTACTTACCTAAGAAGAGCGGGGATTTTTGTAGATTTTGATGTAGACCTGCTTTTGAGTTTGTTAGAAGTAGTTTTGGAATCCAATATTTTCTGTTTCTCTGATACACTGTATCTGCAGCGGGATGGCGTGGCTATGGGCACGTCCTGTGCCAATAGCTATGCCAACCTGGTTATGGCTGAATGGGAGGTACAATACCTCTTCCAGAATGACAAGTATGTCAGGTATGTCCCATTTTACAGGCGTTTTGTAGATGACCTGTTCTTTTTGTGGACAGGTACATCTACACAGTTACAAGAGTTTGTTAATGAAATGAATCTTGTCACTGAGTTTTTGAAATTCACCTTTGAATGGTCGAACATTAGATTACCATTCCTGGATATATATGTAGAGAAGTTAGACAATGGGATGGTGATTTACATCGACACAGCATGCATCCCGGTTATGTGTATAGTAACATTATCCTTGGACAAGCTATGCGTGTTTCTAGGTATACTCCACTGGATTCAGTTTTTAATGATGACATCAGTGATTTAGCCGATAGGTTGAGAGAACGTTGCTATTCATCAATGGATCTATCTGCTGGGATGGAATGTATCACTGAGTTTAGACACACTAGAGCCATGCCATATTTCTCCCATGGAGCAAGTGCTCGGTATTTGAATGACACTGTTGATGGGGGTGGATCTAGTAATTCTTTTGGATCCAACCAACAAGTATCCTTTCCAGTATATTACACTAAGGATGTGGGTTCCATTAAAGATATTTTTGCTAAACATTGGCATGTGTTATCAGTGGATCCCAAAATCAGGGAAATGATAGGGGATGGACCAAAATTTATTTATAAAAATAAGAAAAATCTTAAGAGTCTCTTATGTTACCCCAGGAACACACTGTCAGGAGTTGATACTGGTCCACCATTTTCAAGACCATGTAATAGTTGTAATTTTTGCTCGTACATTTTGATTGATCCAGTTTTCACTCATCCATCTGGATTAGGTGAACATATGATACGGGCATGTGGGACTTGTAAATCGAAGATGTGGTATACATGGCATCCTGCGAAGGATGCTCAGCGTTTTATATTAGTAAGACGAACCGATGCCTCAGGGACCGGATTCGTGAACATGTATACCACATTAGGAAAGGTAATATGTTTAACGCACTTGCGAAACACATTCATGTTGAAGGAGAGGGACAGAGCTTTAGGTTTAGAATATTAGAACAGATTTTGAGGTCCCATAGGAGAGGGGATGTTGAAACATACACGGAAGCCAGAGAGACACATTGGATCATTAAGTTCAGATCAGATGTGCCTCCTGGGCTTAATGGGAAGGTCCCTCTACGTCCACTGTTGAAAATGAGGAGGTTAGGATACAAGAAATAATGTTTTTTGGTGTTCATGGTCACATTACCATGTTTCTCTTATATCTTAATGACAGTTTTTATAGGTACATTGTACATTTTAGATGAATTGATGTGAGTTACTTTTTAACTTTACAATGACATGTTTCATTGTAGTTTTTTACTGTTGTTTATATGTTTTGAATCATTGCTGTCTTTGAATATTGTTATATTAATGGATATACCTTTAAGAATTATATTTTTCCCGCCTTTTTAGGTATTTAAATGGCTACTGAGTGTTGTTGTTTGTATATGGTCTGAAGAAGCTACTTGCGAAAGCGCTAACCTCTGCAGTAATAAACCAGTTTTTAATTAACTTTTGATTTTTGTGGACTACGCTTGATTTATGCTGTATTTTTCAGCGTATGGGATTTTTTACTCAAGTATTTTTCCTCTTCATTGTTTTGCTCCTTTGTGGACTGTTTATTCATATATATATATATATATATATATATATATATATATATATCACGACTTTATGTTAAAGTGCAAAGTCATCGTATTATGGCAGAGCCAGTTTAGCTGATGAATATCAGCTGATAGAAATTTATCTGCTTTGCCAGTAGAAGATCATTGTACAGTGGGATTTAGGGAATATGCCCTTTTCCCCACTGTAGTGTGATCTTGGAGTTAGTATATATAATTAGCAATTGGTATAGGGGATGCAGAAGGGCTTGCCCACCTGTATTAAAAAAAAAAAAAAAACTAGTTTTATTTATTATTTTTTTTTTGTATCCCTTGTGGATCAATATTTTAGTTTTCGACAATTAGATTTCTTCTGTTGTAGGATCAGCTAATAGTCATTTCAAAAGCAGGTTATGCTTTCTGATTTTCTTGTTCCATTTTTTTTTCTGTTGAATTTAAATACTACTGTACTGCACTTGCAAATGCTATACCACTATAGGTTCATAGGTGTGTACTATGCTAATGGCCCTGGAGCCTTTACAAGCCAGCCCATAAGATTGCCTGGCATCATGCCACCCGACCATAGTTCCCAGTGCCTCTGTTGAGTAGAGCCACTGGACAGATCCCCGGGGTGAATTTTCTATTTCCCATCCACTCTTTAAGATTTCTCTTGAAGAAGTCTAATGAGGTGCTCTGTTTGACATGTATGGGAAGTCTATTCTATGGCATGGGCAGTCTCTGGGTTATGAATCTGTCCCTCCTGCACGTTCTATTGATTGTGGTAATGAGGCTGAGGTCTCTGGAGTGTGTGGTGTAGAGGGATTGGGATTTCTTTAGATGTAGTGTTTCTAACAGAGCTGGGTCAGACATGGCTTTGTAAGTCAAGCAGAGATCGCCTCTAAGTAGGAGATATGAAACAAGAGAATAGTTGGAGTTTTTTGAGTCTGTCCATATAGGACAAGTGTTTAAGGCCTAGGATTCTCTTTGTGAGATACTTTTTTGGCCTCTCCAGTTGTTGCAGGTGTCTAGTGAGGTACATGCCAAATGGGTCATTGTACTCGAACTGGCCTAATGAGGGAAGAGTAGAGGGAGACAGTGACCTTTTTCTTCCTGGATGCAAAACCTTTAGTAATGAGATGTGCCACATAGAAGAACTTTCTGACCACAGTGGCAATGTGGTGGTCAAAAGAGTTGTTGCTGTCAACCTGTGTTCCAAGATCTCTTATGATGCCTTTTGTGTTCAGTGGACTACCATCAATGTGGTAATTCACTGGAAATGGGTTTTTCCCAAACGGGATGAGGACACATTTTTTGGCATTGAGTTAATGCCATGGTTCTGACACTAGTCATTGGTCTCAGTGAAGCCTTTCTGTAGGATGTCAACATCACTTGGGGAGTTAATAAAGGCTCCTAACTTGCAACCGTCTGTGAATTTTGTCAGCCAGAGTCCCTTTATGTTGGCCTGGACTTTTGAGAAGTAAATACTAAACAGGAGAGGACCCAGGACTGATCCCTGTGGAACTCCACTCATGACTGGTCATCAGTCTGACTTGGAGTCAGCTACTTTCACACTGTGGGTTCTATCTGTGAGCCAGTTTGCAACCCACCTAGTGATATAGGGGTTGATGCCTAGCTTAGTGAGTGTTTCTATGATTCCTGAGTGGGGAATAGTATCAAACGCCTTGGCCAGATCAAGACAGGTTGTATGAACCATCTTGCCTTCATCCACAGCTCTGGTGACTTTCTCAAAGAAGCTGACCAAGTTGAGCAGGCATGATCTACCCTTCACAAAACCAAACTGTGTGGGATCCAGAATTTGGAGATTCCCTATATCCTTGTTTATTAGGTCCAAGATGATGTGTTCCATAGCTTTGCATATCAGACTTGTCTGGCTAATGGGGCAATAGTTCCCAGGGTCTGTAGTTGCTCCTCCTTTGTGGAGAGGGATGACTGTAGCAGTGCGCCATTTGATAGAGACAAAGCCTGAGGTGAGGCTGTGATTGAACAGGGCACACAGATGACGTGCCAGTTCACTCTGTAGTTCATGTAGAACACAGCCAGGGATGTAGTCCTACATTACAATGAAAAAGTATTTTAATTTACACATTCTGTTAAATACAACTTTTAATGCTAGTTTTTTTTTATTACTTATTTATTCTGCAACATATTTTATTATATACTTCTGTTGTGACATTCATTCTATGCTACCTACTTCATTCATTTCATACTCACTGAAGAGTTGGCGTCTCTCCTGGCAGTGAGTATAAGGCAGATAATCTGGACCGAAATGAATACTTTACCTGCATATGTTTTGTATTTTACTGCAAGACTGTCAAGAATACTCCTTAACTAATTGAAACTATTGATGATTCTTAGCACCTGCTCTACATGTTAAGAGCAGAGCACTTTTGTTTGCAAGAAGACCTTACTAGGCATGAGCACCTTAATCAATCCAAAGGCACAGCTAAAAAAATGGAAGTGTTATCAAATTAAGCAGCAGTTATATGAACAAGCAGAACATACAGATATGAAAGCAGGTTTTCTATATCTATTTCTTTTGCATTTGCATTTAATACAACTTTTTGCAGAAGAGCTACATCACGGAGTCAAAATATTTTGGAATGAAGAGGTGTTGCATAAATTACTTTAGTCTAATGACTGTGAGCTAATATACCTTACACATTTCAGATAAGTTACATTTAAAATGCAGCCCACAAATGAAAGAAGTTAACATGCTAAGTAAGTCGATTCTTTACATTTAATTTAGTTTTCATTTTTTTTCTTTTTACATGTTCCTATCATGTATAGTACAAAGATACTACATGACATATAATTCATCAAGTATTTCTAGGGCCTTTATTATAAATTTGGAAGACAGTATAATATTATGTAGATTTTTTTTTCTTCTGTGAAGCGAGATACCCGTGCTTGAATATCATTAACACCCCTTTACACACACACACACACACACACACGCACACACGCACACACGCACACACACACACACAAACATGCACTCATGTATTTACACACACACACACACACATACACACACACACACACACACACACACACACACACACACACACACACACACACACACACACACACAAGCATGACCAGTATTAAATCAGCGTTTGGACATTACTTTTACTGAAGCACAATTATTTAAAGTCACTTGCTCTAACTCTTTTAAAGAAAGTTGGTCAGTCAAAACGTTTTTGAGACAATCAAGGTGGGGATTTTCAGAACCTGGGAGAACTAATTATTTTCCACTCAGTAGCAAACCTTTGACTTAATTAGGTTAGCGGAGAGGGACTGCAGGAGGTGCAACAACCAGCACCTGCAAGATAAAAAACAAAAATATATATAATCCAACTCATGCTAAAGGCGATTCAGATCAAAATGAGTCAAGATGAGAAAAAATCCTGAATTTGACACCACGGTTAAAGCTGATAGCTAATAAACAGTTGAAGCGATGAAATAAACAAAACAAACTTTAATCATCAAACATAAACGCGCCTTCATCAGATCTTGGTGTACAAAGGCTTCAGTTGGTTAAAATAATGATACATAGCCGATCACTTTGCTGCTAACTGACACACCTATTAAAAGCAACAAATCACAAATGAGTGAGTAAAAAACCAGGAAGTAAAACATTTAAAAATATATATATGTCCAGTCATAGGGTTGAGGTTAGGTTCATCAACCAATCCGTAGAAGCTTAGTACAGTCGCAAGTATACTAAATAAGACATTGAAAAAATCATAGATAGGTCAAAGCAAATGCTCCAATATAAGACAGTATAATGCATACTTTACTTCGCACCTTTGGTCTCTTAGAAAAAAGTTGAGTAACACAATAGCAGGAATCAACAGTAGACAAAGCACAACGAAGCATAATAAAATGCACCATTCTTCAGATGATGATCAATGAAAAAACTAGTGTTCTGAAAAGCTTAAAGACTGTTGGTTTGGTGCAAAATCACGTTATCACAATATTGCAGGAAGAGCAAATAATACTATTAATCGTGTCTGCCCACTTTTGCAGCAGCAGACATATAGTGATGGGCACCTGATGTAAAATCTAGATGGAAACAGCCTGCTCATTATTTACATAAAGAGATAAAAGATAAAATCATTACAAAAGTAATTCAATAGTTCCCATATACTAAAAACTAGGAATAGAACCTCTACATCAATAAAAAGTTAAGAGTTATTATGGTGGCCAATCAAAAATCAGCAAATATCTAGGGGACCAATCAAGGTTCAATTGCAGAGATCATCCACCATTACAGCCTAATTCAAAAAATAAAACATAATAAAATACTACACCAATCTTCAGATTATAATCCAGTAGAAGAACTGGTGTTCTAAAGGACCTAATAACTGATAATTTAGTTCAAAGGATACTTATTATGAAAAATGCAGATGAAACATATAATCAGGTTCGTCCGCATGTGCAACAGCAGACCTTATTATTAAAAATGCAGATGAAACATATAATAAGGTTCGTCCGCATGTGCAACAGCAGACACAAAGGATGAAACACCTTTTTTAAGGCTTGAACGATGATCACATCATTATGAACATTAAAAGAGTCATATAGAACCTAATAACTGATAGTTTAGTTCAAAGGATAGGTATTATGAGAAATGCAGATGACACTTATAATCATATCCACCTGTATGCGCAGCAGCAGATAAATTGGATAAAACACCTTTTTTAAAGGCTTGAAAGATAATCAACTCATTCTGAACACTGAAAACAAAAATAAAAATGTCATATAAGACCAGTACGTTGAAGGTTGTGCGTCAGGGCTGGTAACTCGGCATGTAAAAATCCACTACCAAACATTAGCAGACCGGAGTTCTGCTGTGGCGACCCCTAACCGGGATAAGCCGAAAGACACAACAACAACAACAACAACAACAACAAGGATAACAGATGTTATGATAGCTAGCAGCCATATTAGTATACAGAGCTTTAGCCAATAAGAGGTTAAGAGTGAATCAAGGTGACCAATCACTACATAGCCAATAGACAGTCAACTAATTTTCAAAAAAACAAATCAAACATGTACTCAGTTGAATGTCTCTTGATTATGCATGCTCGAGATATAACCAATACATTACTGGAAATTGAACCAGTACAAAATCAGTATGGTTTACACTGCCACCAATAAGCAATACAAGACAAAAAAATGCCAAAACAATTATAAAACATAGACTAATCAGTCAACAAATGTGGTATTGTTTCAAAAAATAAAACAATCCGATCTAGTAATGATCATTGAGGACATAATAAAGGCACTGTGAAAATAGAAAAATTAATATGTGTGCCTTTATGCTTATTGTGGTACTACTTGCATTACTTAAACAATAGGAATGGTAGTATGCAATATATATGTGCCTGTCAACTTATTGCGGCACTTAGATTACTGTAGACAGAGTTAATATAAATCTGTGGAATAAAAATAACATATATATATATATATATATATATATATATATATATATATATATATATATATATCTATACATATATATATATATATATAGATAGATAGATATATACACATATATATATATATATATATATATATATATATATATATATATATATATACACATAGGTTCATAGGTTGATACTAGGCTATCTGCCCTAGGGCATTTACAAGCCTAGCCAGAGAATGTTTGGCTTTCACCACCCTTTTTAGATTAGTTGACTGTGCCTCTGTATGGTAGGTCACAGAAGATAGCCCATTTAAGGTTAGTTTACCGTGCCTATGTCTAGCAGTGACACAGAAGAGATGCCAGGGGTAAATTTACGATCTCCCATCCAAACGTCAAGATTCTTCTTGAAGAGGGTCATTGAGCGGTTCTGTCTAACATGGATTGGGATTTTGTTCCAGAGTGAGGGGAGCCTCTGGGATATAAATCTGTCCCTCCAGCATGTTCTATTTATTTCTGTGCTGAGGTTTAAGTCACTGGAGCGTGTAGCTCTGATGGATTTGGATTTCTTGAGGTGGAGCATGTCCATTAATTCTGGGTTGGACATGGCTTTATACGTCAGGCACAGGTTGCCTCTGAGTAGGCAGTAAGCAACTGAGTAGAGCTGGAGTTTCTTTAGCCTAACTGCATAGGGCATCCATTTGAGTCCCTTGATTCTCTTGGTGAGGTACTTTTGGGGTCTTTCTAGTTGTAGCAGGTGCCGGGTAAGGTACATCCCAAATGGGGCATTGTATTCAATTATGGGCCTGATGAGTGATGAGTAGAGGGGCACAATGACCTCTATTGATCTAGATGTGAACCCCTTCTTGATAAGGTGGGCTATATAGAGTGTCTTTCTAGCCACTTTGGCAATGTGATTGTCAAAGGAGAGATTGCGATCTACTTGGGTCCTCAAATCCCTAATTACTTCTACCGTACTTAATGGATTACTACCTATGTGGTAATTTGTGGGCACTTTGTTTTTCCCAAAGGGGATGACTATGCACTTTTTGGCATTTAGCTTTAGGCCATGGCTCTGGCAGCAGTTATCCGTCTCTGTGAGACCTTTTCGGAGAATGCTTGTGTCAGCCGGAGAGTCGATTATGGCTCCCAGTTTGCAGTCATCTGCAAACTTTGTCAGCCATAGTCCTCCTGTGTTAGCCTGTATCTCAGAGAAATATATACCAAACAAGAGAGGTCCCAGGACTGAGCCTTGTGGGACGCCACTTGTAACTGGTTTAGAGTCTGACATGGCACCTGCAATTCTGACCATGTGGGTTCTATCCCTAAGCCAGTTTGCAACCCATCTTGTGACATAGGGGTTGATATTTAAGTTAGTGAGCTTATTTATGATGCCCGAGTGGGGTATTGTGTCGAAGGCTTTTGCAAGGTCAAGGTAGGCTGTGTGGACTACCTTCCCTTCGTCTATGGCCTTGGTGATTGTTTCAAAGAAATCAACCAGGTTCAAGAGGCAAGGTCTGCCCTTAACAAAGCTGAAGTGGGTAGGATCCAGTGTTTGGAGGTTCCCAATGTCTTTGTTTATGAGTTCCATGATGATACGCTCCATAGCTTTGCAGACCAGGCTAGTTAGGCTTATAGGGCGATAGTTTCCGAGGTCTGTTGTGGCACCACCTTTATGGAGTGGGACCACTGTTGCTGTATGCCATTCTTTGGGTACATATCCTGTTGTAAGGCTGAGACTGAATAGTGATTTCAAGTGAGGGTTCAGTTCTTCTTGGAGCTCATGTAAAACGCAGCCCGGGACACCGTCCGGTCCCATTGATGCTGTGTTTTTTGCTTTGGAGAGGGCAGCTCTCACCTGTGCATCTGTGATGTCAGGGAGGCTACACTCTGTTGTGATAGTCATTTGCTCATTTGGGGGGGAAGGGGGGGGAGTTTGCACTGAACCTGTCTGCCAGGATGTTGGCA
Organism: Protopterus annectens; assembly: GCF_019279795.1. NCBI lineage: Eukaryota > Metazoa > Chordata > Ceratodontiformes > Protopteridae > Protopterus > Protopterus annectens. Next base: position 1,435,733,114 of record NC_056726.1, read on the forward strand.
ATGTCTGTGGGTTCAGTGTATTTTTTGTCATTTTGCACTAACTCAGAGCATATCTGGGAGTTTCCACCCAGGTTTCTGACGTATCTAAAGAAGGCCTTGTGATTATCTTTAGCATCTTGTGCAATTTTTCTTTCAAAGCTAGCCTTAGATGATTTTATGAGGGATTGTAGTTTCTTGCTAGTACTGATCAGAGTTGCCTTCCCTTTCAGGGATTTTGCTCTATCATGTAGTAGCTTCCTCCTTCTGTTGTACAGCTTATTTATGGCTGGGGTCCACCAGACAGGTCTCCTGCCCTTGGAGGAGTGTGTCTTGGTTTTATTTGGGATAGCATGATCCATGCGTTCCTGTAGGTATCCATAGAATGCATTTGTAAAGGATTCTGTGGTTTGGGCTGTATTTTCCACTGGCCCTGGGGCTTTGAAGGATTCCACCTCGGTTTTGAGAAGTGGGAAGTTTGCTTTTGAGAAGTTTTTGACTGTGATTTCCTTTGCTGGGGGTGGGGATGGGATATGGATGTCCATAGTGATTAATTTATGGTCAGATCTTACCAATGAGGGGTATACCTCTGGTATGGAACATAGAGTCCCCATGTTGGTGATGATCAGGTCCAATATGTTTTGCCCTCTTGTGGGAGTGGTGACCAGTTGTTCCATAGCATTTGAGTTTATAAATTCTAGGAACTATTGGGCAAGGGTGTTGGTGCTTGAGTAGTGCTCCCAGTCTATGTTTGGGTAGTTAAAGTCACCCAATATAATGGTGTTTGGAGAGACCTTCATATTCTCCAGTGTCTTCAGGAAAGCTGAGTGGGGTTCCTGAGTTTGGGAGGGTGGTCTGTAGCAGGCTACAAACTGGAAGGCAGTTTTGCCCACTGTTAGTTTCACATGGATGGTCTCAGATGCTTCGTGCAGTGCCACTAGCCTGGAGGTATGGGTATCTTTGATGAATATGGATACTCCCCCTCATCTTGTGGTTCGGTCCGAGTTTTGGGGCCAAAAAGCATGGTATAAGGTATAGCCTGGTAGTGCTGGGGTGCTCTCGGGAGCCTTGAACCAGGTTTCTGTTACTGCACAGATATCAATATTCTCCATACTGAGGAGAGCCTCGAGTGCGTGCATCTTGAGGTTTAGACTTCTGGCATTGAGCAGCATTACCCTTAGTTTCTTTTTCCCTGTGTTGTCTAAGGAGGTGGGTTTGTCTTTTGAGCCTTGCCTAAAAAAGGCACTATGGGGTGGCAAGAGCCTTGACCAGTATTCGAAAATCCAGGGGTGACAGGTGTCAAATGGACCATAACATTCTTCTGAGAGAAAAGCTGGTGTTTTGGGTAACTCTAAGCCAATTCCTTTGGTTCGAAGATGTGTCAAAGATACAACATCGTGAACTAAAACTACAGACACTAATGATCTCATCTGTTTGTGGTTTATCGGCTAGGAACATACAGTATAAAACAACTATTAAGTGCCCCTGTTAATCAGTAACTCACTAAATTTTTTCAAAAAATTGAGTTACTTGGTAAGATCATGGAGAAAATAATGTAACAAATACTAAGTTTTTATACAGCAACATTAACGTATTTCTCAACTGCACATTGCTTCAAACCAATCAGAGGTGAGGAGTAGGCAGACTAGCCAATCAGTAGTGAACCAATGGTAAATCAGAAGAAATAAGGTTACTGCCAAGGAAACCAATCAAATCAAGGGTATAATAAATATTTATGCTAAAAGTGTACCTAATGGTGAACCTAACAAACCAATGATGAATCAGCAAGAATAAGACTACTGCCAAGGAAACCAGTCAAATCAGAGCTATAATTAGTATGCATACTTAAAGTGTACGCTGTATGGTTAAAGTGGGACAAAGTAGCCAATCGCTAAGATGCCAAATACATGCTGTACATCTTTTGTACTGCCAAAATGAGCAATTTCACAAAAAAAATGCAGCATAAGGTAACCAACTGACATGACTAGTACTACTACTATAGCTGAACCATGCGTTCAAGATGTATCATTTGCTTAGAAAACGAGGCCAAAAAATATAATATAAAAATACATAAATATAAAATACTACATCATGCTTCAAGAAAATAACTAATTCCTATCAACTACTTATCCACTAGGATAGCAAACATCAAAAACATATCTAATTCACATAACAATGAAGAAAATAAAAATTAAATGCCTAATTGCTTACTGCGGCTCCTAAAGTACAGTATACAGACTAGTATGAATCATTGTTACAGAATAGGTTTAGAATCGTTATAAAAAGCAATATTAATAGAACTAAGAATAATTACCCAAAAGCTCTTTCAAGAAATGGTCAAAGAATTACTGACCAATTAAGAAAACAAAATCAATTAAACCTTAATTCATAAATACTATCAAAAGAAGAACATGATGCAAGTCTAAGGGCATAAGAATCAGTGCCTTATAAAATCTAAGATAGTGTAGCTAATGACTTGAGTCCTTGAATAGCATACTCAGCAATGATAGTGCAAGGGTATTATTTGTTTATAGTGAAACATCTATTTTTAAGAGCTGATTTCAGAGGAATCATACTGTCCAGACCAGGGGGGGTACTCCTCATATTCGTGATCCATTTCATTTCACATAGTTCTGTGCGAAGTGAACTATCTCCTCCTCTGAATGAAGTGTGGGTTACTTCCATTGCTTTAAAAACAAACGTGTTGGATATGATGAAATGTGACAGGCAAGACTGTTGTGTGGGTCATGTTTAGAAATGTCCCTTAGTTGGCATACAATTCTGTTCTTAAATTGTTGATCATTCTTTCCTATGTAGAAATAAAAAACAATCACAGCACGTTGCAAGGTATAATAAGTGTTGTGTAGTGCAAGTAGCTGTCACTTTGAAATGGTAAGATTTATTAATATTAGGATGTGCAAAGGTATTACTTTGATCTATGTGCTGACAGGCCTTACATCTCCCACATCTATGTGTGCCCTGCCCAATAATACATTGACTTCTCTGAAAGCCATCCTTACCACATAGCAGCTGTTTTAAGTTGTTCTTGTTCTTGAAAACAAACCTTGGTGTATCTCCTACAATTTCTTTAATTTTTTTTTTATTTTCTAGAAGCACTGGCCAAAACTTCTTGATGATTTGACTGCCCTCTTTATTGTCAGAGCTATATGTAAGGATGCAATTAACATTGCTACTATTGCTCTGATGTATAGGCTTGCATGTTGTAGGCCTAGTGCAATTCACAGTGTTATTGGCTACTGAGAAGTAGGGATGTGCTTTATTACGTGCAACAGTGGATATATTCTGTTTCCTTGCTAAATCGTTGTCTCTATAACCTCTTATTTTGAGGTGTGACTGGAGGGACAGACACTCAAAATTGTAAACGTCTTCATCCATCCATAGCCTAGAAGCTGTTATCATTTGATTCTCCATAATGTTTTTAAAGATATGGCCCGGGTGCATACTATCTCTATGTATGTAGTGATTGCACAAGGTGATCTTTCGATGAATCTTAGTATGCATTCCAGCATTTCTGTCTAGGGTTAACGTAATGTCAAGAAAATTAATCTCTGTTCTGGAAGAATCAAAGGTAAATCTCAAGAATGTGGTGGAGGAATTTAAATAGTTAGTAAAGTCCTTTAGGTCCTGTTCATTACCATCCCAAAGGAGAAAGACATTATCAACAAAATGGCCATAACAGAGTATATACTGCATCCAAGGATTGGCATCATTGAGGACATTAATCATTTTCCAATGGGCTAGGACTAAATTTTAATAACTGTTGGCACATGGGGTGCCCATAGCTACACCCCATGTTTGCCAATAATAAGTGTTCCCATAGATGAAAATGTTATTCTCTAGGATCAGTTCAAGGAGGGATTCTGTCCTTTAGATTGAGCTAGGTTCCTGATGGCCTCTATTCCATAGTCATGGGGAATGACAGTGAAAAGGTTCACAACATCAGTTCTGGTGTATTGGATAGGTTACGTATCTTATCATAAAGAGAAGCTAAAAAACTTCCCGAGTCTTTTAGAATGGTATTAGTCAGAGCTAGTAAACTTTTTAGTTCATTCTCCACATATATGGAAAGAGTTTCCGTTATCCAACCTCTCCCCACAACTATTGGTCTCAGTGGTGGGTTGGTCATATGTTTGTGAATTTTTGATAGACCACTTATGGCAGGGATAGTTGGATTTGGGACATATCTAAAGAGGTCTTCATTGATATGTCTCTCCATGAGAAGGTCATAAAGTGAATCATGTACAAACGTGAGCTTCTTCTCTAGGGTAGTTTTATTAATAGTCTTATAAGTCTGTTGGTCTTTTAGCATTTCATCCATGCGGTTCCTGTACCATAATGCATCCATGACCACGATGGCTCCACCTTTATTGGCCGGTTTTATGACAATGTCTTCTCTTCTCCTTAAATCCATCAGGGCAGCATATTCATTGGTAGTTAGATTATGAAACTGCAAATGATTCTTATTTTCCTCCCTCAGTTTACTTACTTCATTCTCGCAAAGACGTATGAACAGATCAACTGATGGATGATTTAAAGGTATGAAGGTACTAGGTTGTTTGTAATTTTGCATTAAATGGGAGTCATTGTTCCCAAAAATATTCTTGAGGCTTACATTTCTTCCAAAGAGTTTAATGTCTGTGACAAATTCATTAAGCTCTGAATGAAGAGAGGGAACAAAGGTAAGGCCCTTTTCCAAAACTTGCACATAGTCATCACTTAAAGGAAAACAAGACAAATCGACCACCAGAAAAATGTCACAACTCTTTATTGGTTCATTTTCTTTAACTCACTTTCTTGACTCAGTGTTCTGTTGTGTTCGTAGGTGTTCCCTTTTATAGGGATTGGAAAAGGGTAGAAAAAAGGGTTATGTACTGCCCCTCCTTGGGTCTAGTGCCACTTGAATTATTGAAGTCAACTTTAGTGTTAAATCTTAGATGATTCAAAGAACCTTTGGCATCTGTTAGGTGGAAGTTCAGATATCAAAGTAGAGCTTGAATTGCTATGTTGAACATTCTTATTAGTAACCTATATGAGTCTGATTGTTGCAAACAATCATTAGTGGAGACCAACAGACTTTAAGCTTTTCAGAACACTAGTTTTTTCATTGATCATTATCTGAAAAATGGTGTAGTTTATTATGCTTCATTGTGCTTTGTCTACTGTTGATTCCTGCTATTGTGTTACTCAACTTTCTTCTAAGCGACCGAAGGTATGACGTGAAGTGTGCACTATACTGTCTTATACTGGAGCATTTGCTTTGACCTATCTATGATTTTTCAATGTTTTATTGGGTATACTTGAGACTGCACTACTAAGCTTCTACGGATTGGTTGATGAACTTAACCTCAACCCTATGACTGGACATATATATGTTTTAAAATGTTTTACTTCCTGTTTTTTTTACTCACTCGTTTATGATTTATTGCTTTTAATAGATGTGGCAATTAGCAGCAAAGTGATTGGCTATGTATCATTATATTAGCCAACTGAAGTCTTTGTACACCAAGATCTGATGAAGGCGAGTTCCACCGAAAGTGCTTATAGTACTTAGACCTGTTTATTTTTATTTTGTTTAATGTTTTATGTTCGCTGATTAAAGTTTATCTTGTTTATTTCATCACTTCAACTGTTTATTAGCTATCAGCTTTAGTCGTGGTGTCGTATTCAGGATTTTTTTTTTCAACACCTGCAAGATGGTCATGTGTGCTTGGGGGTTGTTGTAACCTTTCCATAAAACTTTAGGATTTGTAACAGCTAGGCTTGTTTCTGTATGCGCTTATTCAGTAGTGACTAAGATACTTGGTAGTATTAGCAGTAATAGCAGAAGTACTACTAACAGTACCAGTATTATCAGTAGGGTCTGGCTGTATATGTCAGACTCCTGAAGTAAGATCATCTGTGCAGTCAGCCAAAAAATAAACTAAAAGGTGTAAAAAGCCAAATAATCCAAGTAAAAACACCAGTCCAGGAAGCGAGGCAGTAACATAGGAAGGCTTTTAATCCACAGCAAGTACACAATCACAAAACATTAACGCCAACAAAATGGTACACAGTTGTTTTCGTCCTGAAGTAAAGTTATAACCTTTACTTCAGGACGAAAACGACTGTGTACCATTTTGTTGGCGTTAATGTTTTGTGACTGTGCACTTGCTGTGGATTAAAAGCCTTCCTATGTTACTGCCTCGCTTCCTGGACTGGTGTTTTTACTTGGATCATCTGTGCAGTTACTAACAGGCACAGCTTAGATGTCCTGCAGTATGTATCAGACCCCTGCAGTGAGATCATCTATGCAGTTACTATCAGATACAGCTTAGATGAAAATACTGAGCTGTGAGAAAGTCTACAGTTAGGGTAATGATTTATTTGTGCTCTGACAATACAGAGTATATCATGCAGCCCCAATATTTTTCCTTCTAGATTACTTAAGGTAGATTTACACATGTTGTCATGCAGCAGGGGTATTAGCCAGATTCCTAAGCCATGTTTCCTTAAGCAGCACTTTCAGATTTTGTGTCATGTGTCACAATAAAATGGATTCTTGCTACACCTTTTTATGCTATGTTTAGTCTTTCAAAAATTCTGCAAAATTGCCTAAGATGACTTAGGACTCAACTGATTATATACTGATTAATTTGCAATTGAGCTGTTATTAGCATATTTTACTGAGACTGCAAAATGTGTTTTGTGTCGTATGTCAATGGACAATGTTCATTTTCATTTATAATACTAGACTGCAGAAGTCAGATTTTCTATCAGAATTATTCGTCTGTTGAAATCATATTATATTTAAACAAATATAAGCACAGATATTTTACTTATATTTTATTCTTTCTCTTTTCAGAATCAATATTCTTAAAATTCCTAATTCTTTGTTGCTCAAGTCTTGGTGCTGTATTTCTTGTAATTATCATTATCATTTGTGTGGTAAAGGGGAAGAAACAAAAACAAGGTTCTGTGAAAACTAAAGATGGAAATAAAGGTAGGAAAACACATTTGTGGAAACATCCTAATCTCTGTGTGAATTGTACAACATTACAGAAAAAGAAATATGCAGATCAATAAGAAAAATGCATGTAAGACAAATACAAAAATGCAAGAGAGAAAATGATTTTGTAGGCTTGATGACATTAGTTTTATCTTTCATTAAATGTAAAAGTACTAAATTAGCTTTATATAATGCCAACCATCAAATTTTAAATAATTAGTTTGCACATTGTGACTAATTTTTCTCATTGTCATGTTTAAATGTCATATTCTCAATGTAATACTGGGAAAATCTACTGCAAATTGTATATATTTCCAGACAGACATCCATGTCTTTTAGGCTTCATTTCAATCCATATAAAGCAGCATCGAATGCTACCATTTCTATGGCTTTCACTGGTACTGTATCTGCATACAAAAAAGGTATATTATCCATAAAAAACAATAAAGTAAGAAATAACATGCATGGTTCTTATGGCTTCTGTACATGTCACTGCATTACTTTTCCACAAGTATCAGGTGCCAGAGACAAAAGACACCAAGGAACAAAGCGTTGATTGCTGTTTGCTATAGGAAATTATTCTTGGTGCAGTTTCTAAGTATGTGCCTGCTGAGATTCCATTGTTTTTTGAGATTTATTTCTTCTTCATTTTTATACAGCTGTGGAGTTTGCATATATAATTTCAAGGAGACACATAGGGCTTACTCCACATAAAGGGGTACAGGGGCTTTTCATCCTGCAAAAAATGCTTAAAGCTTAGTTTTCCCCATTCTGAGTCATGGTTCATAGGCTCATAGGTTCATAGACTATTGGTCTGGGGACCCTTATAAGCCTAGCCAAGAATTTTGCCCATGCTCCCTCAAAGTCAGCACCTGTTTTCCCTGTCCAGCAAGGACACGGGTAGGATCCCAGGGGTATATTTACTGTTTCCCATCTAGTTGTCCAGGTTCCTCTTAAAAAGGGATAGAGAGGTACTCTGCTTGACATGAACAGGGAGTCTATTCCACAGATGGGGGAGTCTTTGGGACACAAATCTATCCCACCAACAAGTTCTATTAATGTCACAGGCCAGGTTAAGGCCTTGCATGCAGGTTGCACAAGTGGAGTTTGTCTTACGGATATGCAGCAACTCCATCAAGGCTGGGTCTGAAATGGCCTTGTATGCCAGACACAGGTCACCTCTGAGCATTCTGTATGAGGCTGAGTAGAAGGACAGGGCTTTTAGTCTATCTGTATAGGATAGGTGTTTGAGACCCTGGATTTTCCTGTTGAGGAAACTCTGTGACCTGTCCAGCTGTTGCATATGCTTGGCAAGGTACATGCAGAAGGGGACATTGTACTTGATAATGGGTCTGATAAGGGAGGAGTACAGGGATGTTATGACCTCCTTGTTCCTGGATGAAATACCCCTATTTATGAGGTGGGCCATATAGAAAGCCTTTCGTATGGTGGTCAAACGTCAGGTTGCTATCAACCTGGGTGCCTAAGTCCCTCACATTGTTATTAATGTGATAATTAGTGGGGATGACATTTTCCCCAAAGGAAATGTTGGCATCTAGATGTTGGGGTTACAGCCGAGGAACCAGTTCTGGCATTACATACAAGTGGTGCAGTTAGGTCCAAAATATTATAATCCACATAGTAGCACAGGCAAAAAGCTACACATCTTTTTAAACTAGTATAACTGAAGGGATCATAAACTATCACATCTGTCAAGCCTTTAACAAACTGTGAAATGCCTTTTCTGAGACTACTGTCATCTTAGAAACCACATTACATCAATGTTGTTTGAAATCCTAATGAGATTAACCTATATGTTAACATGTATGTATATATATATATATATGTATATATATATATATATATATATATATATATATATATATATATATATATATGTATATATATACATACTATCAATTGCTACCTCCTCCTCCTTTTTCCCAATCAAAACAGTTAAACTATTATGTTATAATTATGGGTCAGATCTCCTCTACTATGTCTGTGTTTTTAACCCATTATGAGGTATTCCAGTTACAAATTTTCCCTTAGTAGCACTTGTGTGATCACCTAGTAGTACTCCTCTTAGACCTTCCAACCTTTACCCCCCCTTAGCTCTCTCCGGCCTGTCTCCCTCAGATTCTGACAAATATGGATGGACAATTGAAAGGATAACCAAACTATGGTGGTGCAAAGGAGAAATGTAATAAAAACACACTTATATCAAACAAACAAAAAAATCATAAAAGATGAGCGCTTTCATATCAATCTAGGTACTTCATCAGATCTACATTAAGATAGCACTCACACACTTAAATAGTGTTAACAACTAATACTGTAAATCAAGTGACTTTAAAATAGGTTTCAGCGGAATTAACTCATTTAACCCCTTACTGCCTGTGGTTTGTAAAAGCAACATCCACTTTATTTCCTGACATTCAGTTCTAGCAACTATATCCCCACCTCTGGCATATGGCTGACATATCTCTAAAACTAAACATTTAAAATGATGGTCATTCTCTGCTAAAGCTGCATGCTTAGCAAGGGCATTTTTATTACTATTTCTCCATATACTATACAGATATTTATGTATCCGGTCCCACAAACATCTATTTGTTTTTCCCACGTAGAACATTCTACATAGTTCACATGAGGCTAAATACACTATATCACAGGTATCACAATCTGCACATAGCTTGAGCTCAAAGACATGCTCGGTTACTGGATGTACAAACATATCATCACTATTGATATATGAACACATAGTGCAATGATGGCTAGGGAAAGTTCCCAGCCTGTCATAACCCAAATAATGAACTCCATTACTAGCTGGTTTAGTTGATTTATAACAGAACATTCCTTCCAGAGATCTTTGATTCTTGAACGTAAACTGTGGTAGCTCACACAATATTTCTCTGCATTTCATATCAGATTGTAACACTCTCCAATGTTTTTTAATAATGTCACAAATATCAGATGAGTTACTAGAAAAAGTAAGGCACATTCGTCTCCTGCTCATTGAATTCATGGCCCTATTATTAGCAGACTCAATTTCAGAGTTTAAATAAGACTTCATCTGTACCTCAGATATGTCATCCAGTTTATAACCCCTTTCTTTCAAATTACATGATGCCACTTCAAAGGACTCATACATGTGACTATCACATGTGCAATCTAGCAGATCTATAATACTGTCCCTTTAATACATTTCTTTTTACAAACTTTGGGTACATGCTTTTTGCATGCAGTATGTTAATTTGTTCTGCAAGGTTTGCTATACATCTGTGTTTCTATCCCATCAGGGGTCAAAAATACTTGTACATCCAAAACAGAAACCATTTCATTTGATGAGTTAAAGGTGACCTTCAAGAAATTCGTACTGGCATTAAGATACTCCACAAACTCACACAGTGAACTGTAATCATTACCCTAAATGAAAAATACATTGTCTACAAAATGACCATAAAGTAGGATAAACCTGGAGAAAATATTATTCTCATTAAATACATAGTCAGACTCCCACTGGACCATGACCATATTAGCATAGCTATTAGCACAAACAGTGCCCATAGCTATGCCAGTATGTTGTACATAAAATGCTCTGTTATAAATCAACTAAACCAGCTAGTAATGGAGTTCATTATTTGGGTGCTGACATGCTGGGAACTTTCCCTTGCCATCATTGTACTATGTGTTCATATATCAATAATGATGGTATGGTTGTACATCCAGTAACTGAGCGTGTCTTTGAGCTCAAGCTATGTGCAGATTGTGATACCTGTGATATAGTATATTTAGCCTCATGTGAACTATGTAGAATGTTCTATGTTGGAAAAACAAATAGATGTTTGAGGGACCGGATATTTGAACATCTGTATAGTATACGGAGAAATGATAATAAAAATGCCCTTGCTACGCATGTAGCTGTAGCAGGGAATGACCCTCATTTTAAATTTTTAGTTTTAGAGATATGTCAGCACTTGGGCTTCAGACCAGTTGCTTTACATTAGCAAGGTTTGTGATCTGCACTGTAGTGGCAGAACAGGTAGCTTACATCCTTCTAAGTTGGGAACTGCTGATTGAGGGCTCAGTGTCTGTTATTCTAAAAGTGTATTAATTCTGGTTTAAGCACTTGGGCTTCAGCCAGTTATTTTTCATTAAAAGGGTTCGTTGTCTGCACTCTTGTGGGAGGAGAGGCTGGACTCTGCCCTTCTGAGCTGGGAATTTCTGGTTAAAGGCTTATAGTGCCTGCATATTTGAACTGCTTCTTACTGTAATTGGTACACCTTGTTTGCTGTAGCGTAGACTAGATCCAGACCGGCTGAATCTAGCTTTGTTTGTATGCTTGTTGTTTGTTTGCTTGTTATTTCCCTGAAATGCTAATACCACCTAAAACACGGCTTTTCAGCACTTCTGTGGATCCCTAGTGATATCTGTATTGCTTACTGTACTTATTTCCTTGTTTCACTTAAAAGAAAGTTACTGTTTGTCGGTTTTGCATTTAAGTTACCTGTAACACATTGCATTTAAGTTACCTGGCACTTGCTCACTAAAGCAATTATATAAGTCAGCACTAAAAAATTAAAAGCACTGCACCCTCACAAACTCCCCTTGAGTACCTTGTTCCCCATTAGCCCTTTTTTTCAATTATAAAGGAATTCCCAATACTATTTTAGCATGTCCAAAGGTCAGTTGTCAATCTCCTCTCCGGTCCAGCTGTTGAATCTGGGAATCTTGAGGCAATGTTACAACTGCCTCATGTACACAGACAACCCTCTCCTCCTCCCAACAAATTCCAACACATTTGAGAGATGCATCCATATAGCCATACTGGAGGCTAAGCTCTCTCACTCAGTACTGGCATAACCAGTCAGGAGGAGAAGGAAACCACACTCACTACAATTCCAGTCTCACGTAGACCCACCACGACAGCAAACCAAACACATAAACAACCAAAAACATACTCAGAGGCTCTAAATAAAAATCTGCCTAAGCAGCAGAGACCTCCAAAGCAGACACCCAAGCAACTGCTACCCCAAAACAAAACACGTGCAACACATAGCTCACAAAGCCAGTGTGCTGAGCAGTCACAGCCCTTAAGGCTAAACAACACACCTGATACACTTGTAATAGGTGATTCTATCATCAGGCACACTGACGTCCTGCTCACCAGGCTGAATAAGGAGAAGGTCACGGTGAGCTGCCTGTCGGGCGCTAGGATCCGCCACATAACACAAGCACTCAGGTCACTCCAAGGCAAGTACAAATATGACTCAGTCATTGTCCATGCTTGTGTGAATGACCTGAGACGTACCTCCCTGGATTACATGAAAAGAGACATAGAGGAGCTCTCTAAGCATGTGGCCCAGGCCAGTATGACCCTGACCTTGAGTAGCATCTTACCCTCACTAAGAATGATGACACAATATGAAGACAAGATGATCAATTTCAACAATTGGCTTAAGTATTGGTGTCATTCAAAGGGGATCCAATGCCTGTCAGCCTGGGATGACATGCTCAACAAGCCACGATGCTTCGCTAGGGATGGCTTGCACCTGTCACCCCTGGGCTTTCGGATATTGGCAAAGGCTCTTGCTACCCCCATAGTGCCTTTTTTAGGCAATGCTCAAAAGACAAACCCACCTCCATAGGTATCACAAGGGATAAGAAACTAAGAGTAATGCTACTCAATGCCAGAAGTCTAAACCTCAAGATGCACACACTCAAAACTCTCCTTAGCATGGAGAACATCAATATCTGTGCAGTAACAGAAACCTGGTTCAAGGCTCCCAAGAGCACCCCAGCACTACCAGGTTATACCTCATACCATGCTTTTCGGCCCCATGACTTCGACCGAACCACAAAAAGAGGGGGAGTATCAATATTCGTCAAAGATACCCACACCTCCAGGTTGGTGGCACAGCACGAAGCATCAGAGACTATCCATGTGCAACTAACAGTGGGTAAAATTGCCTTCCAGTTTATAGCCTGCTACAGACCACCCTCCCAATCCCAGGAACCCCCCTCGGCCTTCCTGAGAACACTGGAAAATATGAAGGTCTCTCCAAACACCATTATATTGGGCGACTTCAACTACCCAAACATAGACTGGCAGCATTACTCTAGCTCCAACACCCTAGCCCAAAGGTTCCCAGAATTTATAAACTCAAATGCTATGGAACAACTTGTTACCACTCCCACAAGAGAGGAAAACATACTGGACTTGATCATCACCAACATGGGGACTCTATGCTCCAGACCAGAAGTGTATCCCTCACTGGTAAGATCAGACCATAAACTAATCTCACTGGATATTCACATCCCGACCCCACCTCCTGCCCAGAAAACCACAGTGAAAAACTTCTCTAAAGCAAATTTCACACTCCTCAAAACTGAGGTGGAATCCTTCAAAGCCCCCGGGCTTGTGGAAAATACGGCCCAGACCACAAAATCCTTTATAAATGCATTCTATGAATAGCGTTAGGAATGCATGGATCATGCAATCCCAAATAAAACCAAGACCCAATCCTCCAAAGGCAGACGTCCTGTCTGGTGGACTCCAGCCATAAACAAACTATACAATAGAAGGAGGAAGCTAATAAATGATAGAGCAAAATCCCAAAAAGGGAAGGCATCTCTGATCAGTATTAGCAAAAAACTACGGGCACTCATAAAATCATCTAAGGCCAGCTTCGAGAGAAAAATTGCACAGGACACTAAGGATAATCACAAGGCTTTCTTTAGTTATATTAGGAACCTGGGTGGGAATTCCCAGATATGCTCAGAATTAGTCCAAAATGACAAAAAATACACCGAACCCACAGACATTGCCAACATCCTAGCTGACAGGTTCAGCGCAAACTTCTCCCCCCCTCCCCACCAAAAGGGCAAATATCTATCCCAGCAGAGTGCTGCCCCCCTGACATCTCAGATGCTCAGGTAAGAGCCACCCTCTCCAAAGCAAAAAACACAGCATCAATGGGACCAGACGGTGTCCCGGGCTGCGTCCTACATGAATTCCAAGAAGAGCTAAACCCAAACATAAAACTACTGTTCAATCTCAGCCTTACTACAGGATATGTACCCAAAGAGTGGCATACAGCAACAGTGGTCCCTCTCCACAAAGGTGGTGCCTCAACGGATCCTGGAAACTATCAGCCCATAAGCCTGACTAGCTTGGTCTGCAAAGCTATGGAAAGGATCATCATGGACCTCATAAATAAAGATATTGAGGACCTACAGACACTGGATCCTACCCAGTTTGGCTTTGTTAAGGGCAGATCCTGCCTCTTAAACCTGGTTGATTTCTTTGAAACAGTCACTGTAATAAAAATCTGTATGAACAACTACTTTGTATCAGGCATAAAAAGGGTTAAACTATCTTGTGTGCAAAGAAAGAATTTCTAAAAGAACTGTTTGACCTGCTTAAATAGGCCGACCATGAAAGAATGTGCAGATGTTAACCTGCAGGCCGAGAAAGAACAGAACTTGTAATTATCTTATGACCCTTGCATATTTCTGTCTTAACTGAAACTGACCCTTGCATATTTCTGTCTTAACTGAAACTTAGTGTCTGATAAACATCTTGTTGAGTATGTGTGTGTACGTGCAGAAGGGGCTATAAAACCCCCTGCAGTTTGTACAGAAGTTAGACTGCTGACATTCCACCATTGATGTGGCAGGTCTCAATGCATGTAAATAAAGCTTTTATTTGCTTAGCAAAATCGCTGTGTTTCTTCTGGTGAATGTTGGAGAAATAAGTGTTTTTCTTTTAACATTTTCTGGCGCCCAACATGGGGCCACCTCTTCACAGTGCGAATCACACAAGAGGGACTGAAAACCTGTACAGGAAGGGAGAACAAATCACGGACTCCCTGATAAGTGAAAGACCTCCGATGAAATCTTGTCGTAAGTAGAGGCCAGTCGCTCTTGATTCAATCTGCGAGACGGTGACGAACGAAAGGGCGGAAGACTCACAGCAAGGTAATCGTTCCCTTTTTTTTTTAATAAACGGATAGTGAAAAAGGAAGGGACTAGTCATAAGGGACAATTGTTTGTTAAAAAAGGACTATCTTTAAGTAAAAATTCTAAAGATAGCTAGAGATCTTAGGAAAAAGGAATACTTTCTCTTTTAAATAAGGGAAATGGGAACAGGAAATAGTTGCTGTTCAACAGCAAAAATTGAAGTTAGTGAAGATGAACAACATATGTTTAAACTACATCCAAAGAATTTAAAATATTTAGACAAATGGAAGACAGAGTATCAGTTTTCAGGCAAATTAGATAAGTACCAATGTCAGAGGTTGGTAAGGGACCTGCACAGAGATGCAGGTATTAGAGTAAGAGACCAAAAAAAGGTGGGATTCCCCCAAGCACAAAAATGGCTTGAGGAGGCAAACAAAATATATCTTAGTAAAAACTCGGTTAAGAAGGATGATTCAAGTGCAAAATCTACATTTTTTGCTAATAAAGATAATGACAAAACCACCGTACTTACTCGTCGTAATCCTTCAGCCCCGCCCTACCTCGTGGAAGGAGCGGGAGGGGGAGGGGCGGTTGATCCGCCACAATACCAGGAAACTGAAAAAGATAAGGTCCCCTCCATCAATTATCCTCCAATACCGCCCGTAACGCTGCAAAAACTCCTGGCACTTCTAGGGAACTGAGAAACCGAAAGGTAGGGGGAGGTGACTGGAAAATAAAGGATAAATCGGTACCAGATAGCGAGGGCGAATACCCTTTGATTCAAGTAGCAAATCCACTGGCGGGTATGGACGGACAGGGTCCCACGATCCTGGTTTACTGCCCATGGACCAAAGAGGACATTAGAAAAGCCGTAGAAGGAATCCCCCACCCAAAAGACAACATTAAGAAATTTGCAGATGACATGCACGGTATGCAAATAAGTTATAAACTTAATAGTATTGAATGTGAACAGGTACTCCGACAGATTTTAGGTCCTGACTGGCACCTTATCTGTGAAAATTAGAAACCCTTTACGGGGGACGGGGAGCCTCTTGGTCATGATCCAGATTAGATGCCCTCCATAAAACATAGGCCTCACTTACTCCATAACTAATCCAAAACCTTTAGGACAACTTGAGAGGGGACCTTTAATCCAGTTGCCTACTATCTGCTCACCACCGTAACCATATTTTAAAATCTGTCTCAATTTTCCTATTGCACTACTTTAATAACTGCACTAAGAACTGTAGTTAAACTGTTAGGTTATAGTAACTAAATTGTATGTAATTTGTATTTTCCTATTTTTCCTTTCTGTTATTTTTATTTTTATTTTTATTATTATTTCACTTTTTTGTAACTATATTGTCTCATACCTTTGTGGAGCTTTTCTCCCCGGGCCTCCGCTGAAAATGGACATGTATCCAGTCGGACTATCCTGGTCAACAAATGTAAAATAAATAAATAAATAAATAAATAAATAATGATACTGCAGAATTTGAGAGGCAACTTAAAAAGTTACTTGAGCGGGTCGCAGAAAAATGGAAGGCACGTGCGGACTGGAAACGCATTAATCAATGCGTACAGTCTGATGACGAGAAAGTAGACCATTATTTACAGCGTTTAACTGTTATTTTTGATGACCATAGTGGCATAGAAGTGCCCACTAATCAGGAGGCAGACTCATCATATGAACAACAGTTAAAGAATGCCTTTTTGAAAGGGTGTAGATCTCCGATTAGTAATTTTATTATTAAACATATGACAGACCATAGAACAGCATGGTTACAACCACTGTTAGAATATGCTAGGCATGCAGAGAAGTTTATAGTGGATAAAAAGAAGAAACAAGCACAGACCCTCACGGTTAATTCAGATGGCACGATTATGTTGCTGCAAGGTCAACCTAATAGGGGCAGAGGAAGGGGCAGAGGCAGGGGGCTAGGAAATGTAGGACACTCTGAGGATTATGAGGGAAGGGTAAGGAGGGGGGGAATGTTTTAAGTGTGGCAAAAAAGGACATTTTGCAAGGGATTGTCGTAGCTTGGGACAACCGGGTACCTCACAAGCACCGGCACAGTCCTCAGCATGACTATATGATGGTGAGGAAGAGAGGCCGGGGCCACCAGATGAAATTATGGAGGGTTATGAGGAGGAGAACGAGGAAATCAAAGGGGAATGTGCAGGATGGGAACATGAGCAAAGCAGTTTTTCTGCTGATGGAGAATATCAAGTTGTCAACTTGACAGCATTAGCGTCAACTATGCAACTAGAGGTGCAACCTGTGATTAGTTTGCAGGTTAAAGGACAAGAAGTAGAATTCTTGTGTGATTTGGGAGCAACTAGGACCTTGCTAAAACATACTGCTGTGCCATCTGATGCAGCCACGAGCGATTATGTATTAGTAAAAGCGGACGGATCTATAAAGAACCGCTGTCTCAACCGCTGTGGTTCACAGACCCTCAAACAAACCAGACCATTAGGTTTCGTGTAATTATTTCACACATTTGCCCTGTTAATTTGTTAGGAAGGGACCTAATGCAGGTTTTTTGTATAGCGGCAGTCCCCACAGCCCATGGCATACAGGCCAAGTGAGTACAATTTGAAGCTGCATTTTTGCACGAAAGGCAGGGAGATTTACATTACTGGTATAGTAATGATTTGGTCTCTACAGGTCCTCAAAGCGTAACAAATGACTTACTTAATTTGGCTTTAAGTAAGTATGGTCATCAACCACCAGTGAAGGCAGAACAGTTGCACTGTACAATGTACTATAGGAAATTAATAGGTCCTGATACGGTATATGAAACACTGTTTTTTAAATATAAAATCACGAAGATTGTTTTAAAGCAGCTGTACTGAGATAAATTAGGAAACTCTGCAGCCACATGCAGTCTCACGAAAGATATGCTGGCACTTTTTAGGCGTAATCTTACACCGCATGTATCTGTAATGAAAGAGGAAGGACAGGCTTGGGTCTCTGTAGGTAAAAAGGTAATGGAATGGAGTACCTTGTCGGAAGAACAGTTACAAAGCAGGGGGGTTCAGGTACAAAAGTTGAATTGGGTTACGCAGGCTAGACCTACAGTACATTTGAGGGAAGATAGGGCATTGCCCAGCTGACTTTTCATGCTGAGTCTGCAAGAAGAAAATGATTTGCAGACTATACCACAGTCTTTGTGGTCGACTGGGCAGCATGATATAGGATTAATGAAAACAGCAGGTGCGGTCAAAATCACACCTAAATCTGATTATAGACCACACAAATGACAGTACCCGTTGAGCAAAATAACAGAAGGAATAATTTATCCAGTAATTGAAACATTACTACGGGCAGGGGTCTTGATCCCGTCCGCAGATTCACCATGTAATACGCCTTTGTTTCCAGTAAGGAAGCCGGACGGAACTTGGAGGATGGTACAGGATTTACAGGTTGTTAATGCAGCCATAGTACCAAGGGCCCCGGTAGTTCTGGATCCGTCTGTCCTACTGAATGATATCCTTCCCACAAACCAATATTTTACAGTTATTGATATCAGTAATGCATTTTTCTCTATCCCATTACATGAGGATAGCAGGTTTTGGTTCGCCTTTACATTTATGGGCAAATGTTACACATACACACGATTACCTCAAGGTTACTGTGAAAGTCCTACTGTATTTTCTCAAGAAATGTCAGCGAACCTGGCTCAATTTTCACCGAAGCATGGAAGCCATCGATTACTGTACGTAGACAACATCCTGCTGACTGCCCCTACAGAATCTGCCTGTAAAACGGACTCCCTGCGGCTTCTACATTTTTTAGCAGAAGAAGGACACAAGGTAAATAAGTTTAAATTACAATTTTGTAAACTAGAGGTACGCTATTTGGGTTATTTAATATCTAACCAAGGCAGGCAACTTGATGGCACTAGAAAGGAAGCTATTCTCCAGGCAACTATGCCCCTCACAAAAAAGGAAATTATGTCATTTTTGGGGATTACTAACTTTTGCCGTAGTTGGATACCTAACTATGCTGAGGAAGTAGGTCCTTTATCGGATCTGATCTTTGCACTCCTAATGGCGGCAAACGATCCCATTTCTTGGATGGATAGGTCCATCCAAGCATTTACTCAGATCAAACAATTGATAGTAAGCTCAGCAGTTCTAGGTTTCCCTGACTATTCCAAACCTTTTATTCAAACTGTGGACTGTAAAGGCGGATATATGACATCCGTCCTGTTACAGTCACATGGGGACAAACTCAGACTCCTGGCTTTTTATTCAAGTAAATTGGACGCTGTCGCGCGATCATTACCACACTGCATGCAGGCAGTGCTGGCGATGGCATTGGCCATTCAAGCTTCGGCGACACTTATTTTATTTCATCCACTAACCTCGTGAGTACCGCATTTGGTAGCAGTGATTCTGCTGCAGGATAAGTTAACTTTTCTATCTCCAAGCAGACACTTATCGTGTATGACTATTTTGTTGTCTCAACCTCACATGACTATAGAACGATGTACTACCCTAAACCCGGCTACTCTCCTCCCCACACCGGCTAATGGAACTCCACATGTGTACCTGGACATGATTCACGTGAATGTTTTACCTAGACCTGACCTTAAAGATCAACCCTTACCAAACACTGACTGGACCTTATTTGTAGATGGGTTGGCCCGTAAAAATGAGATAGGTAACATGCAAGTAGGTTATGCAGTGACAACTGGTACACACATCATAGAAGCTAATCCTCTACCCAAGAACTTGTCCGCACAAGCAGCGGAATTAATTGCTTTGACCAGGGCATGCGCATTGTCAGAAGGTAAAGCAGCCACTATCTATACAGATAGCCAGTATGCTTTTTCTACGGTGCATGTCTTTGCCCAGCAATGGAAAAACAGGGGAATGGTTACTGCTTCGGGGAAAGAAATCATGCATAAAACCCTCATCTTGTATCTTTTACAGGCTATCCAACTACCTAGTAGACTAGCGATTTGTAAATGCGCGGCCCACACTAATGCTAAAGATCCGGTAGCACTGGGAAACGCCCTAGCTGATAAGACCACTAAGGAAATTGCTTTAACATCCACTTTTGCACTTGAAACAGATTTACAACCTTCAGATAATCTTAGTTTACATACCTTACGGGTCATGCAAGAATTAAGGACTAAACAGGAAAAGCAAAAATGGATGAAATATGGGGTGACACATGAGCAGGGGGTTTATATGGGACCAAATGGTAAATACGTTTTACCAACGAATTTATTTCATTATGCCTCCCTCATTACTCATGGGCCATCTCACAATGGTCCAGCAGCTATGGTTCAGGTAGTGCAACAAGTATTTTGGAGTAAAGGCTTTGTAGCGTATGTAAAACATTTTTGTCTGTCTTGTCTTGTCTGTGCTCGTTTTCATGGGCAGGGTGGTATACGTGTTGCACCGGCAACCTTCCCAGTCCCACCCTATCCCTTTCATACCATCTGTATGGATTTCATTGAACTTACCCCTGCACAGCAGAAAAAGTTTGTATTAGTTATCATTGATGCGTTTTCTAAATGGGTTGAAGCATTTCCCGTCACTCATCCGGATGTTTCAACAGTGGCAAAAATTTTAACGAATGATATTATTCCACATTTTGGAATTCCAGTATGCATCTATTCTGATAATGGCACTCATTTTGTTAATCAAGTTATACAGAAATTGGCTGTTGTTTTCAAAATTGACCTTAAACACCATTGTGCTTACCATCCGCAGTCAGCCGGGTTGGTCGAACGTCATAATGGTATTCTCAAAAGTAAGTTACGAAAACTCATGGCCGAGACACATCAGTCTTGGATTACCTGCTTACCTTTGGCACTCCTCTCCATGCGGACCACACCTATCTCCAAAGATATTACGCCATTTGAACTCCTTTATGTTCGCCCCTATTACGTCCCACAATGGCAAGGGATATTGCCTGTGGAACTTGAGGGGCGTGAGGAGTTAGTAGATTACATTAGGAAATTGCTGACAAAAACTAAAACACCTCTAACAAATGATTGCTTTTCAGATCAACAGAGGAGCAGAATTCTCGAAGTTAAGCCTGGAGATTGGGTCTGGATCAAGATAATCAAGAGAAAAAACTGGGCTTCACCAAAGTGGGAAGGTCCATATCAAGTGTTGATTTCAACTCCTACTGCGGTTTGAATAAAAGAACGAATGTCGTGGGTCCACCTAACACATTGTAAACTGGTGAAACAGTTTGAACTGGACAAAATCCTCGGTCTCTCTGAGGAACCTTAAAAAGTGACAAAGGGGGGTGGTATTTTAATTATTTTTGAGTACGATTGTGTTTTTTTTATTATTTTAAAATATTTTTGTGTAGTTGTGTATCCATTTTAGTATTCTTCGAATGAAGAAATGAAGTATCTCGTACCTGAAAGAAGACAAAGAGACAATGATAATACACGGGAGCAGCCTTTCTCACAGAAATATTGTGCAATAATTTTGTTAACAATCATTGTGATTTCTGTGTTTCTGTTTTGGCCATTTTTATTTTCAGATGCTGTTAGTCGAACTAAAAGGAACATGAAAAACATAGTTCGGCATCCACCCTTTAATACATATCAGGCTGCCAAATATGCTTATGCATCATCTCTTAATGTGTCAAATTGTTGGGTATGTACCGCCATACCCACTGTCCATGGAGGGCTAATGTTGGGTACAATCCCTTTGGGGGCAAATGAAACATGGACAAATTTAATATTTGAAACTTCAAATGTTACTTCAAAGGACAGAATAGCGTTACAGTTGTTCGGACGTCAAAATGGAACTGTGTGTTTTCAAAAATTGGGTAAAATTAAAGTAGGATGGAGTTTTTGTAATGTAACTGTTCCTTATAAATGTAATAATGACTCCTACTGTAACACCACTTATGATTCATTTTGTGAACTTATGCATAAAACATATGAAGAGGGAAGGAATAACTCTGTCCTCTTTAGGCAATTGATAATAATTGATAAAAAGGTATTTCATTCCAAACAAGGCTATGTGCACAGCAATGTAACCACTAAAGTGGAAAACTGTTATTTTATATGTGGTAAAAAAGCTTATAAGTGGCTACCCGGCAATTGGTCAGGTAGTTGTTTTTTAGGTTATTTGGTACCAGCAATAAGACATGTATTTACACTACCCCAAGGTAAAATACGAAATGTACGTACTGTTAATAGACCTATTAATCCCATAGGTAAAATCGATGCCTCCTGGATCTACCATCATGATTTAGCCCACAGTAGCAGTAAGGGGATATCACATATGGACTTGGGTGATGATGTGATTTCTGGTGCTGGTATTCTTCCAGCATATGGGACAGTAAAATCTATTTGGGAACTCAGAAAATTGTCAAAATTGTTGGAGACTTTGAGTAATGCAACTTTTTCTGCGCTAGAATTGGTGGTGGACGAATTGACGGCAATGAGAACAGTAGTGTTGCAGAACCGTGTGGCGCTTGATTTCACCCTAGCGGCGAAAGGAGGTACTTGTGCTCTTATCCAAGAGGAGTGCTGTTCGCTTATCCCGGATAATCAGCACGAAATTGAGAATCACCTCGAAATTATTCAGAAGGTGTCTGAGCTGACAAAACCAGGACAAAATCCTTTGACTGAATTTTCCAGAACTGGTTCGGAAGTTGGGGAAGTGTTCTTATGAACATTTTAATTGCTGTATGTGTTGGTGCCATTATATTCTTGTTTCCAGGTTGCTGCTGTATCCCGTGCATCCGAATGTTAATGTGTAATGTAATAACTGCCAATATGACAAAAACTTACTATTATGGGTACAAAGGATATGAATCAAATGAAAAGTTGTATGACCAGGATGTGTAGTGAAATATTTTGCTGAAAAAAAGTGTTGTTAGGGGGGAAATGTAATAAAATTCTGTATGAACAACTACTTTGTATCAGGCATAATAAGGGTTAAACTATCTTGTGTGCAAAGAAAGAATTTCTAAAAGAACTGTTTGACCTGCTTAAACAGGCTGACCATGAAAGAATGTGCAGATGTTAACCTGCAGGCCGAGAAAAAACAGAACTTGTAATTATCTTATGACCCTTGCATATTTCTGTCTTAACTGAAACTGACCCTTGCATATTTCTGTCTTAACTGAAACTTAGTGTCTGATAAACATCTTGTTGAGTATGTATGTGTACATGCAGAAGGGGCTATAAAAACTCCTGCAGTTTGTACAGAAGTTAGACTGCTGACATTCCACCATCGATGTGGCAGGTCTCCATGCATGTAAATAAAGCTTTTATTTGCTTATCGAAATTGCTGTGTTTCTTCTGGAGAATGTTGGAGAAATAAGTGTTTTTCTTTTAACAGTCACCAAGGCCATTGATGAGGGGAAGGTGGTCCACACAGCCTACCTTGACCTCGCAAAAGCCTTCGATACAATACCCCACTCGGGCATTATAGATAAGCTCACCAGCTTAAATATAAACCCCATATGTCACTAGATGGGTTGAAAACTGGCTCAAGGACAGAACCCACATGGTTAGAATTGCTGGAGCCATGCAAGACTCCAAACCAGTTACAAGTGGCGTCCCACAAGGCTCAGTCCTGGGACCTCTCTTGTTCGGTATATATTTCTCGGAGTTACAGGCCAACACGGAAGGACTGTGGCTGACCAAGTTCACAGATGACTGCAAACTGGGCGCCATAATCAACTGTCCAGCCAATGCAAGCATCCTCCAAAAGGGCCTCATAGAAACAGACAACTGGTGCCAGAGCCATGGCCACAAGCTAAATGCCAAAAAGTGTATAGTCATCCCCCTTTGGCATAAACAAAGTGCCCACAAATTACCACATAGGTGATAATCCATTAAGTACAAAAGAAGTAATTAGGGACCTGGGGACCCAAGTTGATAGCAGTCTCTCATTTGACAACCATGTGGCCAAAGTAGTTAGAAAAACATTTTATATAGCCCACCTAATCATGAAGGGATTCACATCTAGATCAGGGGAGGTCATCGTGCCTCTTTACTCATCCCTCATCAGGCCCATAATTGAGTACAATGCCCCTTTTGGGATGTACCTTACCAGACACCTGCAGCAATTGGAAAGACCCCAAAAGTACCTCACCAAGAGGATCAAAGGGCTCAAACAGATGCCATATGCTGCCCGGTTAAAGAAACTCCAGCTCTATTCAGTGGCATACCGCCTGTTCGGGGCGATCTGTGCCTGACGTATAAAGCCATGTCCAACCCGGAATTAATGGACATGCTGCACCTCAGAAAATCCAAATCCCATCGAGCTACGCGCTCGAGAGACTTGAACCTCAGCACTGAAATAAATAGGACATGCTGGAGGGACAGATTCATAACCCAGAGGCTCCCTTCACTCTGGAATAAAATCCCAGTCCAGGTTAGGCAGAGTCCCTCATTGACTCTCTTCAAGAGGAATCTTGATGAGTGGGTGGGAGATCGTAGGTTTAACCCGGGTATCACTTCTGTGTCACTGTTAGACAGCGGCACAGTATACTAACCTCGAAAAAGGGCATAGCAAAATTAATTTAAAATGGGTGGCGAAAGCCAAACACATTCTGGCTAGGCTTATAAATGCCCTAGAGCAGATAGCCTAGTATGAACCTATGAATCTATGAAATGCTAGAGGAGGGGATATAGTTACAAGAACTGAATGTCAGGAAATAAAGTGGATGTTGCTTTTACAAACCACAGGCAGTAAGGGGTTAAATGAGTTCATACATCTGAAACCTATTTTAAAGTCAAGTGATTTACAACATTAGTTGTTAACACTATTTAAGTGTGTGAGTGCTATTTTAGTGTAGATCTGATGAAGTACCAAGAATGGTACGAAAGCGCTCATCTTTTACGATTTTGTTTGTTTAATATGTGTGTTTTTATTAAATTTCTCCTTTGCACCACTTCAGTTTGGTTATCTTTTCATTTGGTATTTTTTCTGCGACTGAATTGTGCTCCATTGTTTTATTTTTTGCTTCTAATCTTTGTTTGGAGCATGGTGTAAAGTGCAAGCAGAGAGTTTGACTCTACACCTGAGGCTAACCAGTTAGCTACTTTTATGGGACGCCTTGATCGTCTAATCCTCTGTTGTCTGTGGATACTACTAGTTTGAGTATATATGCACATGAGGTGAGACCACACAACTACAATGAGTTTTTACAACTGTTTTGTTCCACTGAGAACAACCTTTACAGGTTCAAGAGGCTACAGTGGCAAAGGCTGCATTTTGAAGCCTGCCTACGGCATAAAGTAATATCGAGAGGTCTTAGGATCTGTAAAATGCCTACTTACGGTAATTCTCTTCCTGATTTGTTAAAAGAATGGCAAATCTATAACCTTGAAGCCAGTGCTGGTTACTTAAGATTGTTAATGAAATATTTTACCCCCATTAAAGAACAGCTACGTAAAAGCATTTCTGATGATGTTTCTAATATTAATAGCAATATAGATTATTCTAGCTATAAACACAAATTGGATGAACTTTTTTCAGATGTGGACTTGTATGAAAAATGCCTGACTGAGACCAAAAAAAAGAAACTGTTCTGTGACATTAAAGATTTTACTACAGAGCATATTTTTTCCTGGATTGAAGAAAGAGCAGACAATCAGAATTCTAGTTATGCACATGCTGTGAAAAGCACTGGTTCCTCTGGCAATGAGGCACTTACGCTTAACAGCGGACTTGAATCTGATGTTTCTTTTCAGGAGCATGTGCTGTTAAACACAGTTGAAACGAGCACATTCTCTAAAGATTTGCTTACGCCGTCTGTAAATACAACAGCGCCTTTACTGTCGGTCTGGTCCTGTTTCGTTTGGGATAGAAGTGTTAACAAGTTGTAATAACAGTGATGGGGCAACACATCAACTTCCAGTACACATTTATTATGATTAGCAGCACCAGAACTGTTGAAGCCGAAAGAGAGAGGGCGTTCGGCGAGTTGTACTCACCTTTACAAGAAGAGGCAGAATTTGGTGGCACCAGAGACAGAACAAGTGGTGCAAACAAAATACTCAGAACTTAGTGTTTAACTTATCAAGTGTGACACTAAGTCCAGAGCAGCTAAAGGTATTGAACTATGGTCTCAATTTTATACCTACCAGCTGTTCTAGTCTTACAGACACTTTACATGATCTACGTTCATTTATTCGTAACTTGTCTTTGAGATTGTGTTATGGCAATACTGTTGGTAAACTTTTTCATTTTAAGAAACCTGGTATGTTCATACCTGTGAATCTGCTTTTGGTGGAAGCCTTTTACAAGCTTTGTCAAGAATATATTTATGAGTATTTTCTGAATAAGAGGCACTTTGGTTTTAAAAATCTCAGTAGAACTGAATTCTCTGCCTTAAAGGAATTAATGTCATCTGATGTTCTATGTTTTAAGCCAGCTGATAAGGGAGGAGGGATTGTGGTTTTTGATACTGTTCACTACTCACAGATTATGTGTAATATGCTTAGTGACATTAATACTTATCTGCCACTCACGGAGCCACAGGCACAAAAATTAATGACTAGAGTGTAACAGTGTGTTGAAGATCTATTGATGGAAGGAACCATAGACAAACAGTTCTATGATTATTTGTTAGTAGAATACTCAGTTGCACCACAAATCCATGGGCTCCCGAAACTACCTAAGAATCCCACTGATCCACCCATGTAACCTATTGTGTCTGGTAAGGGTTGGGCAACTGAGGCACTCTCCATATATGTGGAGAAACAAACTAATCCTATACTCAATGGAACTGAGTATGTTTTAAAAGATACAAAATATTTTTTTACAAAGACTCAATGAATGGAGGTTAAAGGAATTTAAGAGTGATGTGTTACTTGTCACAATAGACGTAGTATCACTTTTACTTGTATTCCCAATGGCACAGGGGTAGATTTTGCCAGACTTTTCTTAAGTCATCATAGTGCTTTTAGTACTAATAAGATTAATTTGGTCTGTTCCCTTTTGGATATTATTTTAGAGCCTAACCTGTTCATGTTTGAGGATTTCATTGATTTATCTAAAGCCTTTGATATGGGTAATTATCAACTCCTCCCACACATACTGAAATCCCTTTCACTTTATTCCCTAGCCATAAATTGGTTCAAATCTTACCTTGAAAACTGGAAACAGGCTGTACTCTGGCAAAATAAATTCTCTTAATAACCTTTCTATTTCCCTCATGTTCCACAGGGCTCCATTTTAGGCCTACTCCTATTTTCCATTTATATTAATGACCTTCAGTCAGCTATCCCACACACCACCTGCATTCAATATGCAGATGACTCTAATATTATCTGTACAGCCACCTCTCAAACTGAACTTAAATCTCTTACCCAAAAAGCTTTCAACATTGTAGAACAATGGTTCGCAAACCGCTGCCTCCTCCTTAACCCCCAAAAAACTAAACTGTTACTCTTCACACCAACCCGAAACTCCACCCCTATTCACCTCGCACTCACATCTAATGATGGTACTATTATTTCTCCCAACACAACAACAACAACCTCAACTTTGATAGTCATATAAATAGCACAATAAAATCAGTGAACAAAAAAACTGGGATCCCTTTATAGAATCAAGCCCTTTCTTACACCAGTGGCTAGGACCACTATAGCCAGGACCCACTTAATCTCAACTCTACTCTATGCTTCTCCTATATACACTAACCTTTCAAAAAATAACCTCAACAAACTGGCAACATCCTATAATAATATTGCTAGATTTGCTACAGGCTGTCCCTTCAGAACTCATCACTGTCTGAACCTAAAACAACTACACTGGCTAGAATTTCTTAACCATCTTCAATTTCTCCAGCTTGCCATTGTCCACAAGACCCTGCATCAACCCACCAACACTCCAATACTCTCTACCATCATTAAACCTTACAAAAATCTCAAGAACTTATGCTCCTCAAACAAACTGCTGATCAACACTTCAAGATCCAATAACTCATCAGGAGACTCCCTCTACTCTAACTCTGTAGGAAAGCGATGGAATTTACTACCCACTGAACTTACAACTCAAATTTCTCTTTCACTCTTTAAAAAGAATCTAAAGCTATTTCTTAAGACACACTGGCTATGCACCTGTACTAACCCTGACTAACTTTTTTTCCTTTTAAACTAATAATTATTCTGAAACTTTATAATATTACCCTAGACCAGCAAATACCATATTATTGCAAATAAAATGTATGTATATACTGCATATTGACCATCTCTTGTACATCACCCATTGATGCTTACTGTTAATGTTATCCTCACTGACTATTGTATTTGTACATATATATAAAAAAAAAATAATTTATGTTTTTGTTACAATTGTATTTTTTAGTTTAATCTGTTATGACTTTTATATTTCTTTTTGTATGTCTTTTTTGGAGCTTTTCTCCCCAGGCATCTACTGAAAATGGAGAGGTATCCAGCTAGGCTAGCCCAGTCAACAAATGTAAAATAAAAATAAAAATAAATAAAAAAAATGTATGTACAATGTACTGGTGTAGCTATGGGCACTATTTGTGCTAATAGCTACACTAATATGGTCATGGGCCAGTGGGAGTCTGACTATGTGTTTAATAAGAATAATATTTTCTCCAGGTTTATCCTACATTATGGTCATTTTGTAGACGATGTATTTTTCATTTGGGGTAATGATTACAGTTCATTGTGTGAGTTTGTGGAGTATCTTAATGCCAGTATAAATTTTTTGAAGTTCACCTTTAACTCATCAAATGAAATGGTTTATTTTTTGGATGTACAAGTTTTTTTTACCCCTGATGGGATAGAAACATGAATGTATAGCAAACCTTGCAGAACAAATAACATACTGCATGCAAAAAGCATGCATCCAAAGTTTATAAAAAGAAATGGATCAAGGGACAGTTTTATAAATCTGCTAGATTGCAGACGAAAGATAGTCACATGTATGAGTCCTTTGAAGTGGCATCATGTAATTTGAAAGAAAGGGTTATAAACAGGATGATATATCTGAGGTACAGAATAAGGTTGTCTCATTTTGTGACACCCGGTCTAAGTCTTATTTAAACTCTGAAATTGAGTCTGCTAATAATAGGACCATGAATTCGGTGAGCAGGACAAGAATGTGCCTTACTTTTTCTAGTAACTCATCTGATATTTGTGACATTATTAAAAAACATGGAGAGTGTTACAATCTGATATGAAATGCAGACAAATATTGTTTAAGAATCAGAGATCTCTGAAAAGAATATTCTGTTATAAATCAACTAAACCAGCTAGTAATAGAGTTCATTATTTGGATGATGACAGGCTGTGTTCATATATCAATAGTGATGATATGTTTGTACATCCAGTAATCGAGCGTGTCTTTGAGCTCAAGCTATGTGCAGATTGTGATACCTCAACTATAGTATATTTAGCCTCATGTGAACTATGTAGAATGTTCTATGTGGGAAAAACATTTAGATGTTTGAGGGACCGGATATTTGAACATCTGTATAGTATACGGAGAAATGATAATAAAAATGCCCTTGCTAAGCATGTAGCTATAGCAGGGAATGGCCCTCATTTTAAATTTTTAGTTTTAGAGATATGTCAGCCAAATGCTAGAGGAGGGGATATAGTTACCAGAACTGAATGTCAGGAAATAAAGTGGATGTTGCTTTTACAAGCAACAGGCAGTAAGGGGTTAAATGAGTTAATTCCCCTGAAACCTATTTTAAAGTCATGTGATTAACCGCATTAATTGTTAACACTATTTAAGTGTGTGAGTGCTATTTTAATGTAGATCTGATGAAGTACCTAGATTGGTATGAAAGCGCTCATTTTTTGTTTGTTTTTTGTTTGTTTGATATAACTGTGTTTTTATTAAATTTCTCCTTTGCACCACTGCAGTTTGGTTATCTTTTCATTTGGTATTTTTCTGCAACTGAATTGTGCTCTATTGTTCTATTTTTTGCTATGGATGGACAATTTCCTATGGTTTCTCCTGCCAGTCTGGTTGATATGGGTATCTTGAGACAGTGCGGCAACTGCCTCATGTACACGGACAACCCTCTACAAATACCACTTAGGAACACAATTTGCATGAGATGCAATTACATTAGGAACATAGAGTCTATGCTATTCTCTCACAAGCCAGTATATCTGGTACTGAGAAGGTTGTCTGTTAAAATATTATGACAGAATTATTACTGCCAATCTTTCAGATATTCAAAGTTTGTGTGTGGAGGCTGAACAATTTAATAAGTAAGAGTTTTATTCTCAGCATGTTTCAGATTTGGCTAAGGATTTGTCTATTCTTGAAAAACAATTGATGAAATGTAAGATCAACAAATTTCAGCGTGACCTTATGGACTATGAAAAAGGGAAACCTTTTATTAGTCAGAAAACAGTTAGATTTAGTGAACAAAAAACTACTCAGAGGGGTAACAATAATAAAAAAAGACCGAGGTCTATTCTTAGACATCAAAATATCTCTTCAGATTTTACTTCCGAAGAGGAAACTTCTTCGGCTACTGATGGAGAAGTGTCTTCACGCCAGGCATCCCCAGTAGCCAAAAGAAGACAGATGCCCCCTTTAGATCAAAGGGTAGGAGGAGGGGGGGCAGAAAACACAGATCTAGGTTTAAACACACCAACCTTACAAAATCTGTTGAAACAAATGATAAAGTAATCAATAATGTTTACAATATTTCTTCGACTGTTCTCTCACCAGTCCAGATCACACTTCTAAATAAAGGATTGAATTTTGTCCCAAGTTCTGTGGTTTCCGAAAATGATTTATTAAATGATGTTAATGATTTTTGCAGACTACTAAACCTCAAAATATTTTTTTCAGACAATGATGGTTCTCAAAGACCAACTGAATTTAGATTTGGAAAATCTTCTTTTGTTCCTCCGATGAACAAACATGTTTCCATTTTCAGGGAATGTATTATGAAAGAGCTACACTTTGCGAATGTGTACCAACCACAATTTAATAATTTATCTCCTATGGAAAGACAGGCTTTGTTGGAGCTTAAAAATAATCATCAGTTAGTTATCACGATGGCCGATAAGGGGGGTGCCATTGTGGTTATGGACCATCAGGCTTACATCAATGAGGCTTTACGACAACTATCGGATTCTAGCTATTATAGGGAGTTAAATGTGGATCCCATTCCACGGTTTAAGGAAGAAATTGATAGGTTTTTGGAAGTGTCAATCAACCAGGGGGTAATCACTGAACAGCTAGCTAATCAGTTGCAGGTGGAGGAACCCATTCCACAATACCTGTATTTGTTACCTAAAATACACAAGGATGCTCATAACCCCCCAGGTAGGCCCATTGTATCTGGGCGTGGATCTTTAACTGAACCTCTATCAGCCTTCCTTACACAATATTTAAAACCATTGTTGACCCATATTAGATCACGCATTCAGGATACAACGGAATTCCTGAATATTGTAAATGATTCACAGTTAGAATCTTCTTGGTGGTTGTGTACTCTTGATGTAGCCTCATTATATACCAGTATACCACATGAATTAGGCATCTTAGCTGTTTCCTATTGGCTGTATAAATCTAATTTATACTCAACTGAATTCAACAACTTTCTGACCAAACTTACGGAATTTGTATTGTGCAAAAATATCTTTTACTTTAATGGCAAAGCCTATTGGCAAATTAATGGAACAGCAATGGGGGCTTCGTTTGCCCCCATATATGCGGATCTTTTCATGGGCTATTTTGAGGCCACTTATATATATGATACACAACACAATACATTTCTTCCGTATTTAGATATTTGGAGGAGATATCTGGACGATTGTTGGATGGTGTGGCGTGGCAATAAGGAACAACTATCTAGTTTTGTGAACTATCTCAGTGATAATTCTTTTGGGATCAAATTTACAGCTAATATTGAACATGTAAGCATTGTGTTTTTGGATGTTCTGGTTACTAGGCTTGAGGATAATATCTTAGCTACGTCTGTTCATAGGAAATTTCCTCAGTACAACACTCTGTTACATGCTGATAGCTGTCATCCACGCCACATCATCCAGAACATTCCCAAATCTCAATTTATGAGAATGAAAAGGATATGCTCTTCTTCACAGGATTGTTCTCTTTTTTGTGATGATTTATCAAACAGATTTGTTGATCGTGGATATAAAATATATAACATTTCCAAATCTTTAAAGACTATCATCAATTTATCACGTTTGGAATTATTACAATATAAATCTAAGCATAAGACTCAATCTGGCTTACAGAACAACTCTGTTTTGAGGTTAGTAACCACATATGGGGCCAATACCAACCGCTTTATTGAAATAATCAATCAACATTGGGATATATTACGGTCACATGAAATTTTGAACTGTATATTACCTGAGCAATGTTCTTTTTTCCTACCGTAGAGGTAGGAACTTAAACTCTTTCTTTACTCATTACAAGAGATACACTCCACACACTTCTTTACAAACTACTTTAGGGGGTGAAATACTTAAAGGTAGCTTTCCATGTGGCCATTGTTCTTTTTGCAAATATATGTTCAAAACCAGTGAATTTTCCAGCAAAAATACATCTCAGGTTTTTGATATCAGGATATTTGCTAATTGCAGTTCTGACTGGGCCATATATTTGGCCACTTGTAATTGTTCTGCATTTTACATTGGACAGACCTCTAGGTCTGTCAAATTGAGAATATGTGAACATATGAGTGCCATCAGGAATAGACACACTACTAATGCTTTATATAAACATACCCTGGAACACCCTTCAGCTACCTTTACATTTGTCATTATAGATAGAATCATTTTACATCGTAAATTTAAAGCAGGATGGCATCAGAAACTTAATGATATGGAGAACAAATGGATTATTAGGTTAGGGGGTCTTTTTAGGCCTGGACTAAACACATTAGAACCATCATATTGAGTTGATTATTTCCATCTCATCTTCATCTTTTCAGAATATGTTGGTAACCATGCAAATGAAAGATTGAATTATTTATTTTGGGTTCTTTGAATTGCTGGCATTATTCAGTTTTCAAAAACAATATATGCCAGTTACATATGTATTTGTATTATATCCAGAGTGGCATGGTATCAATATTTTCATTGCTTCATATTATCTGCACATATTATTAAACATGTACAGATAATTATTTATATTTACATATTCTAACAATGTTATATATTTTTGTAGGATATGTATATATATTTTTGTTTGAAATTGGCATTGGATCATAATGTGTTTTGTATATTGAAACTAAATGTATTTACTTTACACATGGGTTATATCCCTTTAAGAGTGGGACTATAAAAATGACCTAACATGGTGGAAGTTTTCTTTTTCTTATCAGACATTAGGCATTGAGAAAGGCTAGCATTAGCCGAAACTGGTTTGCTTGAGCACTGGTTTTTACCACTGCTAATATGGTTGTTGGTACAACGATGCAATAAATATTATCTATTTTTCACTATCCTGTATGTGCTGGTCCATTTTTGGTTGATGTTACTGAGAAGGTTGTCAACACAATCACTACACCTCAAACACCACCCACACCTACACAACACACATCCACATATGTGGAGATCCTCAACAAAAACATACCCAAACAAAAGAGACCTCCAAGGCAAAAACACATACGAACTCCACTGCCTACCACACCACATACCACACATGGTTCACACACCTGTATCTCACAGCCACTAAGACCTAAACATAAACCAAACATATTAGTTATAGGAGACTCCATTGTAAGACACACAGATGTACCCCTCACCTAGGCTGGATAAGGAGAAAGTCACGGTTAGTTGTCTGTCAGGTGCTAGAATATGCTGTATCACCCATTCACTCAGGTCTTTCAACAACAGGTACTGTTATGATTTTGTTGTAGTCCTATTGGTGTGAATGACTTGAGAGGTACCTACCTGGACTATATGAAGAGCGACATGTTCAAGCTCACTAAATAAGTGTCACAGGCAGGTATGCTCCTAGCCTTAAGTAGCATTCTACTGTCACCCAGAATGATGCCTCAATACAAACAGAAAATGATTGACTTTAATTGGCTTAGTTTCTGGTTTCATTCCAAGGGGATCCAGTACCTGAAAGCCTGGGAAAACATGATCACTAGACCATGATGCTTTGTCACAGATGGCCTGCATCTGTCTCCCTTGGATATCAGGCTTCTGGCAAAGGCTCTTGCCTCCTCCATAGTGCCTTTTTAGGCAATGCCATGAGGTCAAAACTACCAACATGAAAATTTCATCAAAATGCAAATTAAAGGTTATGCTGCTAAATGCTAGGAATCTAAACATGAGACTGCACTCATTGCAAGCGTTCTTAACCCTGGAAGATGCTGTCATTTGTGCAATCACAGAAACCTGCTTCAAAGTTGTGGAGAGCACCACAGCCATATCAGGTTACTCATCCTATCATACATTTAGACCTCAAACCGTGTGCAGCAAAGCGAAAGGAGGTGGCGTTGCAATATATATTAAAGACATACACACCTCCAGGCTGGTCAAACAGTATGATGCACAGGAGACACTCTAGGTACAGTTAACGGTTGACAAAACCCCTACTGAAATCATAGCTAGCTACAGGCTCCCAACTTTGACTTGAGATGCCCACTCCAACTATCTGGACCTCTTCGAATCTATCAAGATTCAACCCTTTATCCTGATCCTGAGTGACTTTAGCTATCCAACCATAGATTGGAAGAACTACTCATGCCAAAACACAAATGCCCAGAGATTCCTTGATTTTGTCAAGGTAAATGCCTTGGACCAGCTAGTCGACACCTCCACAAGAGGTGATAATATCCTGTACTTGGTATTATCCAACATGAGTAACCACTGCAGCATCCCTGCAGTGTCATTCTCCCCAATAAGATCCAAACACAAAGCAGTCACTTTTGAAGTCACCATCTTCCCCGACCCTCCTACCAGATCGGGACAAACAAAAAACATTCTCCAAAGTTGATTACAACCTCCTTTGGGAAGGTATAAACAGCTTCACAGCCCCTTCCCCTTCATTAAGAACTGGAACATATGTCCAAACCTCCACCAAAATACTATACAGGCATTTATATAGCTTCATGGAATCAGGAATACCTGACAGGACAAAATCATCCCCCTCAAGGAAGAGTAAACCTGTCTGCTGGACATCTGCAGTAAATACATTTTATAATAAAAGGAAAAAAAATGCTGTCCAGGACCAAGAAGGAGCAGGTGCCTAATTGAAAGCAATCTCTCCTAAGCCTGAAAAAGAAAATAAGAGCACTAGTGAAATCATCTGAAGCAAACTTCGAGTCCACACTGGCCACATCTTCTAAAGACAATCATAAAACCTTCTTCACATATGTCTGCAATCTTAAATGAAGCACTCAGATCTGCTCAGAACTGGTGGTCAAGGGCACCATATATGCAAATCCCGTAGATATGGCCAACCTGCTGCCAGACAGATTCAGTGAAAACTTCACCCCCTCTGTCCCCCCCCAATCAGTAAATTAGGATATCCCCAGCAGTTGCCCCACTCCCCTTATTTCTAAAGATTCAAAATATTCAAGATTCAAAGAAACATTATTGTTATTTAGGACCACACAAGTGCAGCCTAAATGAAATTACAAATGTCAGCTTATGAGAGAAATGCAGTACAAATAATATAGATAAAGTGGTATCACAGAATAACATAAGAAAGAATATAACAACGCATATGACACAAGACGGGTTCACATTACATAAACATACTCAATACCCATTATCCAGTGATAAATAATAAATAAAAAATAAATCCCCACCACCAAGCCCCTTCACCATTAAGACAGAGTATAAATAGAGACTAGTGAATACCTGCTGTTTAGTTACTGTATTGCACTTAGATGTGACTCAGTATAGCCATCATAATTGTGTAATTGTAATACTGGTGGTCATTGCTCAGAGCAGCAGGATTAAATAAAAAAGTGGTTTAATGTATCAGGTATTTTGGTTGGTGTCCGAGTTAATAAACCTCACAGCAGTAGGATACAAACTGTTCCTGAATCTAGTAGTCAAATAGAAGAAGCTATAGTACCTCCTTCCTGACCAAGTTGTGAGAACCAGTTGTGGGCCGGATGGGTCAACTCAACTTATATTTTGTATGTTCTCGTTCTTGCTCTTGTAAAAAAAAGCTCATGAATAGAAGGGAGGTTTGTGCCCTAGATTTTCTCAGCCACCCTCACCACCCTCTGTAATTTCTTTTTCTCAGCAACTGTGTAGTTGCTGAACCATGCTATAAATTTTCTAGTGAGGATGGTCTTGATAGCCCCTTTGTAAAAAGTGATAAGAGCAGACAGTGGGAGCCTGGCCTTTTTGAGCTTTCTCAGGAGGTAAAGTCTCTGTTGAGCCTTCTTGACTATATGGTTGGAAATAACAGTCCAGCAGAGGTCATCGGAGATGTGAAGGTCCAAAAACTTGGTTGTTCTGACTTTCTCTGCTACCTCCCCTTTGATAGTGAGTGGTTGGTGAACTGTTGCCTTTCTCCTAAGTCCATAATCATTCCTTTGGTCTTATTAACATTCAGGTACAGATTATTCCTGTCACACCAGGCAATTAAAGTGTTCACCTCATCCCTGCAGTTCTGTTCATTCCCACCACTAATGAGACCCACAACTGTGGTATCATCAGCAAATTTTATAATATGGTTTTAGTTATGTTTTGCAGTACAGTCATGGGTGAGAATGGTGAAGAGTAAGGGGCTGAGCACACAACCTTGGGGAACACCAGTATTCAGGATTATGTGTTGAGAGGTGTTGTTTCCAGCACATGTCCATTGGGGTTTACCAATCATAAAGTCAAGAATCCAGTTACATAGGTGCATGTTTATCCTGAGTTTCATGAGCTTTTCCACCAGTTGCATAAGATTCACAGTGCTAAATGCAGAACTGAAGTCGATGTACAGCAGCCTTACATAGTTGCTCCTTCCTTCAAGGTGTTTTAGTGCAAGATGTAGTGTAACTGATATTGCTTCCGCAGTCGATCTATTTGCCTGGTATGCAAACTGGAGAGGATCAAAGGGTTTAGGCAGACTCACAGATAGATGTTTCTTCACAATCCTCTCAAAGCACTTCATGATGTTTGAGGTTAAGGCGACTGGTCTGAAGTATTTGAGGCAGGTAGAGTTGAGTTTCTTTGGAAGTGGGACAATACAATTCCAGAGACTCCCCAGACTCTGGAATAGATTGTCCATACATGTCAAGCAGAGTGCCTCTTTGGCCCTCTTCAAAAGGAACCTTGACGATTGGATGGGAGAAAGGAAATTCACTCCAGGGATCATGTCAGTCGCCCTGCTAGACAGGGGTCCAGGGAAGTGAATAGTGTGGGAAAAAATAGCCCGGGAATTTTTATGGCTAGGTTTGTATAGGCCCTAAGGCTGATAGTCTAGTACCAACATATGAACCTATGAACCTATACTTGTTTCCTTGAAATGCAAGGGAACTTTCTCAATAGCAAGGGATGAGTTAAAGATGTCTGTCAGTACCAGGCATAACTGATCAGCACACTCCTTCAACACCTTACCAGGTATGTTATCTGGTCCAGCAGCCTTCCTAGGATTCACCTTCTTAAGCTGAAGTCTCACCTCCTCATAGTTTAAGGTGAGCACTATCTCCTCTTTGTCAGTGTTTATTTTGGAAGGTATAGTGGTGTTCTTCTCCTCAAATCTGCCAAAGAAGGAGTTCAGTTCATTTAGGAATTCCAAGCTGTCATCACACTGGGGTGTTTTAGTCTTATAGTCTGTGAGCTGCTGTATGCCCTGCCATAGGCTTCTTGTGCCCCCATGTCTTGGAAGCAGATCTGAATTTTCCTCACATGCTCCGTCTTTGCCTCTCTGATGCCCTTTTTTGGATTTGATATCGATGCCTTTAACCTTTCTTTGTCATTTGGCTTGAAGGTTGTGTTTCTTTCCCTCAGTAGCTCGTAGACATTCCTGGTGAGCCAATGCTTCTGATTTGCTTTATCGTGATGGCTTTTGTGGTGGGTACATCCTCCACACATTTAATTATGTAGGCAAGAACTGATTTAGTATAGGTCTCTATGTCTAATTGGAGGTTGTGCGTAGCTTCTTTGAAGACCTCCCAGCAGGTGGTATTGAAACAGTCCTGAAGTCAATCCATGGAACCTCTGCCAGACTCTGACCTGTTTAGTTGTCGATTTTTCTCTGATCAAACCCAACGTATAGGTAGACAGAAGCAGAATGGCAGTGTAATCAGAATTGCCTATGTTGGGGTACTTCAAAGCTTTAAAAGCTCCTTTAATATTGCTGTAAACTTTGTCTAAGGCATTCTCCCCTCTGGTGCGGAAATCCACATACTGATAAAAATGGGGTAGCACTTCCTTAAGGTCAGCTAGTTGAAATCACCCTCTATCGCATGTTAAAATTCTGTGCTTCTGCTTTGTAGCTCACAGATAATATTATGGAGTTTATTTTGAGCTTCAGTGGTGTTAGCACTGGGGGGGGGGTGTACACTGCTGTGACATATATCCCACTGATTTCCCCTTGGTACATAGAAAGGTTTGCATTTTAGTATCAATATTTCCACATCTTCAGAGCAGTATGATTGAATCAGCTTACAGTCTTTGCACCATGTTTTATTAACATAGATGCATACACCACCACCTTTAACTTTACCACTCTGTGCTTTACATCTATCTGCTCTAAAGACAGTTAGCCCATCTAGGTTCACAGCATTGTCAGTAGTGTTACTATGCAGCCTAGTTTCAGAGAAAATGAACAAACAAGTGTCCCTCACCTTATTTTTGTGAGCTTCATTCTTGGATAGTCCATCTTATTATCCAGTGAGCAGACACGTGCAAGTAATACTGAAGATAATGCAGGCCTGTGCGGGGTTCTCTTCAGTTTAGCAGCAGTTCTGCCTCTGCAGCCTCTCTTTCTAGTTCTTTCACATATTTTCCTTTTGTAGTTTCTCCAGAACCAGCTCTGTGAAGTTTCAGAGCTCTGATGGCGTTCCTGTTTAAAATGCAGAGATCCAGGATTACTGCAAGTGAAGTTGGCCCCGAGTACTCCTCAGACAACAGATTATCAAGCTAGCGGTTCTTCCTAGTAATCCATTTCATTTACAGTAATTTTCTTCTGGTATAAGTCATTGTATCCACTCATAAACTTGTCTAGAAAGCTATTTTTTTTTTGTGCAAAAGAAGCAGGAATTAGCATTTCTCCCTGATGAGCTAACAAAGCTGCAGCCTCCCTGTATGCCACCATTTTTTTTCTAGGGAGCAAGTCATCACTGCCCTCTCAAAGGCAAAAATACAGCTTACATAGGACCTGATAACATCCCAGGCTGCATCCTACATGAACTCAGGCAGGAACTTGCAGCACTATTAGGCACCCTATTCCAGCAAATCCTGAGTACCAACTGGAATGGATTATCATGGTCCTTATTAACAAGGACACTGGCAACCTCTAAACAATGCCAAAAAATGCATCATAATCTCCTTTTGGGG
Source organism: Protopterus annectens (assembly GCF_019279795.1). NCBI lineage: Eukaryota > Metazoa > Chordata > Ceratodontiformes > Protopteridae > Protopterus > Protopterus annectens. The sequence continues at coordinate 1,435,772,519 of NC_056726.1, forward strand.
AGAGTGACATCCCCACAAATTATCACATTAATAACAAGGTCCTAAGCACGCAATCAGTAGTGAGGGACTTGGGCACCCAGCTTGATAGCAAACTGACTTTTGACCACTATATTGCCTCCCTCCATTGTACGGAAACTTTCCACATGGCCCACCTCATTAGTAAGGGTATCTCATTGAGGGACAAGGAGGTCATAACATTTCTGTATTCTTCCCTTATAAGACCCATTATTGAGTACAATGCCCCTTTTGGCATGTACCTCACAAAGCACATACAGCAGCTGGAGAGACTACAGAGGTTCCACACAAGGAGAATCCAGGACCTCAAACATCTACCTTACATAGACAGAGGTCAACAGTGGTGAAGGAAGTAATTTTATGTTGCACAACTTATAAACAAAGGTATGGCATCTAAGTCCAAGGAAGTCATTGTTTCACTGTACTCAGCGTTCATCAGACCTGTCATTGAGAACAATGCCCTCTTTGGTATGTACCTAACCAGGCATATCCAACACTTGGAATGTCCATAGAGTTTCATCACTAATGGAATATAAGGAGTAAGAAAAATGTTCTATGCAGACTGCCTGAAGGCCCTCTTCCTGTATTCTGTCTCCTACAGGCTTTTGAGGGGAGATCTATGCCTGTCAGGCAGGGCATTGTCAGACCCCACTCTGATGGATCTCCTGCAGCCACAAAATAAACAGCACCAGACTTACCCGTTCTAAAGACCTAAACCTTGCCTGTGATATAAATAGGACCTGCTGGAGAGATAGGTTTGTATCCCAGAGACTACCTTGTCTATGGAACAGGCTCCCCATCCATGTGAAGCAGAGTTCCTACCTAACCCAAGTCAAGTGCAACTTGGACAATTGGATAGGAAACCAGAAATTCATCCCTGGTTTGGCACCTAGTTTTCTAATAGACACAGGTAACCTGTAAATGGTTTATCTCCCAGGCCCATGCTTACACTTATCAAAGATACAAGAACTTCTCAGAGACTGGGATGCATGAAAAGGCTTAGAAAGGCCCTTGTAATTGTTAACCTAGTAAACACCTATGAACCTATCAAGTCTGTTTTTAATGTGGAAAAAGGCTTAGCTAGATTTTGTACTATAACCTTTGAAATGTAGGCTACTAATGACATTATGCCTATAGAATGTGAAAAAAATAAAAAGCAGTTTAACTAGAGTGCATTCTTGGAAATAAAGAACAATATCCCATTATCCATCTAGAAAGAAAAACTGTATTTGGGAAGGTAGCCTATTTATTTATTTATTGACATTTGTTTACCAGGAAAGTCCACTGGGCCAAAAAAGCCCATTTTCAGTGGAGGCCCGGGGAGAAAAAAAATATAGGAAATTGATAAAGCTGATATAACATTATACTAACAGCAAGTAATACATGTTCATAAAACAGACAATAATAACGACACAATACTATGCAAAACAATATAGGGTACTTACGTACTATTGCAACTATATTTCAAACAGGAGAAATGGCTCTTTTCCAAGCCATACTCCTGCTGGAAAATGTAGTTCCAGAAACACTATATATATATATATATATATATATATATATATATATATATATATATATATATATATCAACAAGAAAAGTAGTAGAAATGTAGAAAGATGTTATAAAAATGTCTGCTGAATGAAATTATTACAGCAGCTGTCATACTCTTGTACCTTTACATTACTGTTTCTTTGAACCTGTGTTCAGCAGAAACAGACAAACGTTGCTTTTAATGTAGAGAAGTGGTTCCATGTGTACTGACATGTCTGGAATTATTGTAATGCTCAAAACTATTTCCAAATCACTGCAGGTACACAGCTTCTTTCAAAAACATTACGTAACACCACATTATAACTCTGACAGAAGTGGCCATGGGCAAGCATGTAATGTAAAGTCTTTATGTCCTGCGGCGGCCCCATGTCAGAAGAAAACTAGGATTTCAGAAAACCTTGACTGTCGCTAAAATTTATCAGTTGCCATTTTGGGGAACAAAAAAAAATCCACATTTTACATGCATAACACTGAATCGTAGTTTTGCCTGTTAACAGAGCACTGTGGTGGTGGTGCTGCGGTAGCATTGTCGCCTCACAGTAAGACGTTGTCCTGTTCGATTCTCAGCTAGAGCATCTTCTGTGTGGAGACATGTGTAAATGGGCGTACCTTTGTTGAAGGTTATGCATCAGGGCTGGCAACTCGGCAAGTAAAAATCCACTGCCAATCATTAGCGAGCCGGAGTTCCACTGTGGTGACCCCTAAATGGGAAAATCCAAAAGACACAACTTAGCAATGTGTTTAAACCATCTTCAAATAGTGTAGTCCATTCATGACATGGAAAGTTGACAAGTATAAACTCCAAACAAGCATATACGGTTGTCACTGTTTTAGATGCCCAAAAATATAATCCACCCTTTTAAATGTCCAAAGCTGGACTTCTTTATGGAAATGCTGCATTTTGCAGGACAAGCCCTTTCTTTTATGCAGAAGTACGGCTTGGAAAAGAACCATTTCTCCTGTTTGAAATCTGGTTGCGATAATATGTAAGTACCCAAAATAGTTCAATATTATATAGTTATTAGCACCAAGGAAGGCATGTAAATCCAGGCATTACATAGAATAATAAGGCATATGTATAGAGAGAAAGGGATATAAGGAGAACTTTATAAAATATAGGGGAGAAGGAAGAAGGAAAGAAAAGGAGAAATGAGGAAGATGAGAGATGGGGGAGGGAAAAGTAAGTAGGATGGAACGTGAAAAAGAAAAAAGAAGGAGAGAAGAAAGTGTAAAGCAAGTCAATGTAGGGAAAGAAGAGGGAAAAAGTGGTTAGGCAATTAGGAGAAAGCAGGAAGAGGAATTAACTAGTTAAACGTTTTTAGTAATTATCAAGAAAACAAAAAGTTGGAGCAGGGAGTAGATCAAAATAGTTATAGATCAGATGGTAGTAAGTAATGGCAGAGGAAGGAATTGAACAGTTACATGTCCACATAGAAAGGAGATGATTGTGTAGTGCAGTTTTGAAGTTAGAAGAGTTTTGTTGTATGCAGATAAATGTAGTTAGGTTATTCCAGATTCTGTCAATGTTCCATGAGTATAATAACTGGCCTGCAGGTGACTTGGATTTATGAACTTGGAGAAGATGTTGGTGTTCAGATCATAGAGGCCTAATGGGGTTGTAAGAGGTGAGTAGGAAGCTAAGAGCAGGGCAGTCTTGTGGTTTATGAATGAATTTATGTGCAATTGTGAGCTGAAGGAGTGATAGGTAGCAGGGGAATTCAAGCCATTGTACGTTTTTAGGGCAATACAGTGATGGCAACTGTTTGTAACAAATTTAGCAATCTTGTTGTAGCATATTTCTAATTTTGTTTTCAAGGAAGACTGCAGGTTGATTAGTAAAGGTCCACCACTGGTCAGTGAGGGTCACAGGTAAGATAGTGCTAATGCTTGTTTAGTCGGGAGGGAGAGGAACTTTTTATGTGTATAGAGTAGTCCAAGTTTTTTTTGGATATACAAATCAAATTTGAGGTTTTCATCTATTACTACACCTGACAATTTATTGTGGGTTACTAGTTCAATTTTGGTAGAGTTGAGAGAGAATATATCGAGTTCAGCTTTATTGATAGGTGTATTTCTCTTGGGAGTGAAGACAATAAGTATAGTTTTTTTTGGGGATTTAACAAAAGTGCTTTTTAAAAAGCCAAGTTTTCACCATGGAAAATGTTACTTGAGTGGTTTGTTGTAGTATATTTGTGTTGGGAGCAGAGCAGACTATAGTGGAGTTGTCTGCTTACTACACTAGGGAGCCCTGCAGGATGGCTTGGGGAAGTTGCTGATAAAAATGTTGAACAGAAAAGGGCCTAGAATAAAGCCTTGGGGTATGCCTCTTGAGTTGTGAAGGTAGGGGGAAATGGAATTTTGCCATTTAACAGCATGTCTCTATTGGAGAGATAGCTGTTGAACCAATTAAGTGACTGGGGAGATAGTCCTATACAGAAGAGCTGGGATAGGAGGATAGAGTGAGAGATGGTATTGAATGCTTTTGATAGGTCCAAGAAAAGGCTGATAGAATTTGTCTTGAGTCTTGGGCTTTGACCATGTCTAAGAAGGATATTAGGGCAGTGGATATACTGTGACCTGGGTGGAACCAATGCTTTGTTGGGGAAAGTATTTTCTTGTTTAGAAGATAGTCTAAGAGTTGTTTCTCCACACAGTTTTCAAGAATTTTAGAAATGGGGGAATGTATGGTAATGGGTCAGAAGTTAGAGATATCAGTGGATGGCAACCTTTATGAAGTGGTAGGATGATTGCTTTTTTCCAGAGGCAAGGGACAAGGGATTCTTGGATAGGTATTCTTGGATATATCTGTTAATAAGAATGTTAAATGGATATGCGACAGCCTCAGCAGTGATTTTAAGAGTTTGAGCAAGGCTTTAATTTCAGAAGGAGTTTTTTGATGTAGGAGGTAGGGAAGGGAGATAGATTAAATTATGTCTTGGAAGATTGTTGTATGCAGTTTGGAGGAGTGGTGATGTGCCTTGGATTGGGATAGTGTAAAGTAATTGAGTTTTGTGGAAGTTCTGAGGTAAAGAGTGTTGTAGGGGGAGATAGAGGAGAGGAGGATGTAGGGATTATAATATTTGGGAGAGGTTGAGAACAAAACAGCAGTAATGTTAGCAATGGTGTCGATAAAGTAGGAGTTAAAAATGTTAGATATTTGTTTGGGAGGTACGTCGGGATGTGGGCAGGGATTGGTGTTGGTGCCAGGGTTTAGAGATTATTGATAGAAGGCCAGAATGTTTTGGGGTTATTTTTTTCTATTTGTTTGCTGGTTCCAGAAGTACTGCTGTTTGTCTTTAGAGATGAGTTTTTTTAGCTTGGTTTCAGAGTTGTTTATAATGAATACGGTAGAAAGGATTATTTGATTTAAGCCACAGTTTCCAAACTTTGTCCCTATTAGTCATGATTTCTTTGGTTGCTTTTTTCAACCAGAGGACATGATTGGTTTTGACTCTTTTAGTTTTAGTAGGAGCTAGTCTATGCAAGATTTTTAGAAAGGCATTATTAATAAGTAGAGCAGAGCATCATCCAATGGAAGAGTTTTAAGACATTTCCAGTTAATGCAGTTTAATAAGCTATTAAATGTGTGGGGGTTAAATTTTGAAAGATTTCAGACAAGCTTATCCTGTTGCTGCAGTGCCAATTTTAGCACCAAATATGACAATAAGGAGTGATTTTCCCCACTTTGAATATTTGTGGAGACAATCAAATGAAAGTAGTCCTTTACATAAACCATGTAAAGGGAGATGATGAATTCAATGAGCCTGCAGACATACCTCCACCTAACTTGGAAAGAATGGACAAACATAAGACACAAGACTCATTCTCTAATCTGTATGAATCAAACATAGATTCAGGCATTGTGTTAAAAGAAAAAAAATATTGGCTATGACACCAGGGAAGAAGAACCTACACCATTTAAAGAAGGACATCTGCATATACCTGTGAAAGAGTAACCTGCAAGAATACAAATAGCAAAAGGAAGAAACTTACACCATCAAGTGCTGCAAGGGAGGGTGACTTAATGGCTAAAGTGTTTACCTTACAAACACAAGGTGCAGGGTTTGAGTCTCACAAGGGATAATTGACTAAGCTTAAAATGGCTCGAAAGGGCAGTTAGCTTAGTACTGAACTATGAACCTGAAACTGTTGCAAAGCAGAGAGTAGAAGTGTCATTGCAGCCTGTTAGTGCTGCAAACCAGGGAACAGAAGTGACTAGCAGAAATGAAAGAGAAGGTGGCGCTTGGTTGAAGACTATAGTCTGACAGAATGAAGTTAGGAAGGCTAGGAAATTTACAACCTGAGCAGAATTCTAAACTTTCTGTCAGGCTAAAACAGAAAGCACTAGCAAGAGAAAATCCTAAGCATGAGGTAAATGTAGAGGAGGGAAACTTGCCAGTAATGAAAAAATAATGTACTATGAAAGAACAAACAGTAGTGCATGGGTAAAGTTCTAAACCCAGTTCTGTCAGTGCTAGACAGAAAAATCAAATAAGGGTAGATGTCTGTATAAGTAAGCAAAAAAAGTAAAATTACAAATACTGTGCATACTGATGGACCCTTTTTTTAGTGGGAAGGCAATCTAAAAAGGAAATAAACAAGAAGCTGGACTTCATTTGTTTGAGATAAACAAAACCACATAAAGAGGGTGCAGGAGATGGCTGTGTACACTGAGCTGACAGACAGGATAACCTTGAAACATTACCGATATTCCTTTTTTCTCAAAATACAGAAAGTCTAAGGATCAGGTCTGTAAAGAAGGAAAACAAGAAAAATTAAAGAAGAGGAAGAATAAAATAAAATAAGGCAGAGATTGCAAATGACATTAGAGAATAGTGCTATGTGCTGCCTTTTCTGTGTAAAGTGTTAAGACACTGTGACAAAGATGCTTGTATCAGTAAGAGGGGTTGTAATACATTTTACATCATAACAGGCTGACCATAAGGAACCACCAGTGTGGCTGAATTTCAGAGAAGACAATTACATTTGAAAAGGTACAGTGGGAATATAAGACTATGAGCAGAAGAGAGGAAAAGGAGCTGTAGTGGAAGATGTTCTTACTTCTTATCCATAATTTGAGATACAAAACAGCATGGTTTTACAGAATAGGTAAATATAGAAAGCAAGTAAGACATCAGCCATTTGTCCCCAAGTGATGAGATTTAAAGATAGCCATATGTTAAATAAATGTATAAGAACAGATAAAACTAAAATCTAATTATTTCAAGCTTTTACTGGCAGAAGTAATGAAAGATGTTAAGAATGTCAATGCTGGATTACATCAATGCCAAAAGACAGCTCCTTACCAAGATTTTAAAAAATATATTTATTTCAAAGGCATATAATAGAGGTGACTTTTGGGTATAGAACTATAAATACTATTGAGGCACTGGTAAAATCCAGCAATGCATTAAGTATATTTTATTTATTTTAAATATGCCTTAGCTATCCCATCATGTGAGGCTAATGTTAAATCTGTAGCTAGGGAGGTTCACACTAGGATAATTCAAAATATGAGTTTGACAGTCTCATAATATCTTTGCATCCAACAGGACCTTGCCTAATGTCTACAATTCCAACATCCAATCAATGCATTTGTTTCAGAAAAAAGGAGAAAGGCATTTCTAAGCAGGAAGAAAGCCCTATGACCCATTTTTTACCTGCCATGAGTTCTGTGCAACTCTTCCTTTCCCTGTCGAGGGTAAAGATGTAAGGAGTGGACCACTTGCTGCTACTAGTTGGTGGTCTACCCTCTTATCATTGTGGCTACCACCATCCCCCTTTGTGGCTCCTCCTAACCTGCTATTGTTGACTCTTAAAGGGAAGTGTTCCTTCACATGACAAATTCCCCTCAGCTTTACTACTGCTGAGGACCAGTAAAACACACACTTGAATGGCTAAAAGTTTAATGGAATGAGAAACACCAAGTGCTCCAATTAGGTGTCACACTTTTGATGAATCACTGCCAACTTCCTCTCCCAGGATAGGCAAACTGACAAACTTCACTGTCTCCCATCCTCCCTGGTCAGCTCCTACAGGTACCCAATACACTAATCATACTCAGGTCACTTGCAGCATAGTCAGAGCTTCAGCCCTCTATGCTACAGAAGTGGCATAACATCTTCATACTCTTACCCCTAAAACCTAATGAAAAACTTTGGGCCTGCAGTGATTTAGAAGCCTGAACAACATTGCAGCCATTGACAGTTGACTAATGACTACGAAGAGAGACTCTTAACTACATTAACTGGGCTGCAGTCATTCAAATTCTAAGTACAGCTATGATCTATCTCAAACTGATCAGTCTATTAAGGCCCCATAGGCCATCCAATGGGCATGAAACTGAAAGTTTCAAGCTGGCAAATTCAATTGTAGCATAGGATGGAGGGGTGTGCATAGTGGTATGATAATATAAAGTAAAACTGAAGCAAAAGATTGCACTTATTGTAAATATTTATGTAAATAGTGCACACAGAGAACTGCTGTAACAAATTATTATGCTATCTCTTTAAATGGATTTTTTTAAGAACAAAGAGAAGGTTTATTTGTATTACCCAGAGAATTGTAGCTAGCATTTTAAATGGAAATGATGGCTCTGTTGCTTTATAATCCACAATGCATGTATGCCGTTTTAATCTAGCTATTACAACCCAGAAATGCATACATACATTCATAACTCTTTTTAATCCTTAACAGCATTACAAATAGGTAAAAGTATAATGAATAAACATTAGTTTATACTTTTAATATCAACAGACAGTACTGTGTTTCAGTTCATGAAGCGTGAAAATATCAAGCTGTGTTTAAAATGTCCATATCTCAAAGTGTTTGATGAAGATGGTCTCCTCAGTTGTGATCATATGCTGTACATATGCTGTACTCAGACTGTCCTCTTAAGCTTGTCTGAATGGCAGCTCAGATGAATGTTCTTGTCTTAAGATACATCTATGAATATTGCTGGTGGAATCTACTTGGACACCCACCTGAGCATTTAACTTAATATGTCAGAATTTTTAAAATAACTTATTTTTAAAAGAACTTAGAGCAAATCACTTTGAGACATATTTATTTTAAACTAATGTGTAATCTTTATTTGTATCACTTTAACATCTGCTGATTAGACATAATTTTTGCTGTTAACATTTTTTATCAATTGCTTTATTTCCCCGTCCAGCTCTGTGGAATTCTCTCCTTTCTCTTATAAAATGTTACATTGTGTGATTAATGTTGCTGCATCAAAGTTTATTGTTGCTTTAGGTGTTTATAATTCAGCTATGTGATATTGTTTACTGTACTTACTGTTTGCATTTTTTTTCTGGCAATTTTTATTTTATGTAAAAATGAGCACAAATGGTCCATTTCACCTATAAGTAAATACATCTCTGTCCTTCAAATCCAAAAGAGGCCCACCATTTTCATTACAGAGGACCATTTGTCATGAACTCTTCAATTTCTGTCTCTTTTGAACCCAATTTGGTTTCCAGGACTCAAGTAAAAAGTAAATATAGGAGTCCTTCCTTTAATCTGGGGTAAATAATTAACTGGCCACGCACTAGAGCACTGGAGCACAACCTTGCAAGAGAGCATTCCTATACTCCATTAATGATTTGTGAGAATCATGTAAGAGTTAACTGTTCACTGTTAATAATCTGGATTTTCTTCAGTAAACGTTATGTAGTCAGTAATGTTCTTTTAGCTTGACCGATAGAATGTTTATAACTGGAGACAGACATAATAGTCTGATATGTTCATTGTTCTGAAACTTTCTTAAATTGGAAGAATCATCTAATGCAGCTATGTTTGAAATACCAATGTCTCCAGAATATTACTTTAAGTGCATTGCTCATACCTAATTGCACAACTTCTGGAAATTTTGAATAGTAGTCCTTGCAGATCAACTATCACCAGGATTCATGAAGCTCGGCGCAAGGACGGTTTTAGCCTTGCACTGAGCATCCTCCTTAGAGATGGTGCAGCAGCACCATATGAATATTTATGAGGGCGCGCTGCTGTACCCTCTACATACACAGGAAACATGTGCGAGTGCAGGGGGCATGTTTAAGTGTGGCACAGAGGCTTAAACATGCCCCCACAGTTGCACAACCTGCAATGCTTACTATTAGAGCCCGCCTCTAATAATAAGCAATTAATTCAGTATTCGTGGATACTGAAATGTATGCAAAGCATACAAGAGTGTCCACAAACACTCAAATAAAATCAAAGGAGTAAACACACAAGCACGTAGTGGAATGATGAGCCCCTGTCCCTAGAACTATTACATTTAAATTCCCCGTGTCCCTATTTTACATTTGTATTGCTTCATTATTGAAAGTGTAAATGAAGCGCAGAGTCTTTGCATGTCGCTGCCCTTTGCTTAGCGTAGTTTACATGTCAAAATCATCCAAATATAAAAAAACATGCAAAATCAACATTAACGTCAATAGTGTAGTGGTTAGAGCATCCACCTAACGAGTAGGCATTCACCGTTCGAGTCTCACTGCAGTATATATCACGTGGAATGTGTATATGAACATATTTTTGCATCTTTTTGCTGTATAACCTACATAATAACATGTAAATGTGAACTGGAGTATTGCATTAAATGTTTAACTAATTTTATTTAATTAACGCGGTAGTGTCATAATGAATAAGGAACTAGTAAGCAGGTTTAAGCACAAATAAGCAGTAGTAAATATATATAAGTACTAGTAAGCATGTTTAAGTGTGTTTGCGTGGATGTAAGCAGTGCCTACACACATTAAGCACAGTAGAAGCTAACTGAATTTAAGAAACTGTAATCGGAAGTTAGAGCTGCTTACCATCGCACAAATCCACACACACCCACTCACAACTGCTTAAAAGTGCTTTAATCACTCTGTATTCAATGGCCTGTGTCCTGCCCAGCAACAAAATAAATGGCCTCTGCAATGGTCAAACCCAGGACCCTGCACACCATAACCGATGTGATTTACACTAAGCCATGAAAGATGTACATAATCTGATGTTATCACAAACATATTATCCAGCACAGTCATGCAACAACATAGGAAATGTTTATAATTATGTAGATGTATGTGCATGTTTATGTACAGATATAATATATATATATATATCTATATATATATATATATATATATATATATATATATATATATATATATATATATATATATATATCCATGAAGAATAAATGTTGTGACAATAAAGCATGCAAAAAGAATGAGAAAGAAAACAACAGCAACTCCTGTATTATTTAGTGCCATCATCTTATGTCGTATCAAACTGGGCAGGGGTGAGCAAATCACTGCTACTCAAACCACAGGCAGGATACTACCAGTGGAAGTAACATTGTCAATCTGCTAAGTCTACTTTACAAACAATTACAGGGTAGTCCCTGGTGAGACTACCCAAAGATTGCAGGTTGGTTGGACTTCCAACCATTTCACAAGCAAGGGCAGGTATGTTCAAGGACTAAATGGTGGGAGACCCTTTTGATACATGGCTGAGACAACATACGTGTAGGGTCCCTAATGCTCGGGAGAGGGCAATGTGTGGAGGTGTGTTATGGCTGTGATAGCAACAGGAGAATGGATGGTTTGCATGTATGTTGAACTTGGGTGGGATGGAGAATCCATGGGTATGAAATTATGGATCCAGGTGTGTCAGGGTTGGATGGCCAGCTTATAATTGGACCGCCTCGTGGAGGTCAATGAGTTTGTTGGGAGGGTGGCCTAATGGTTAAGGTGTTTGCCTTACAAACACAAGGTGCAGGGTTTGAGTCTTATAAAGGATAATTGGCTAGGCTTAAAATGGCTTGCAAGGGCAGTTAGCTTAGTACTAATCTAAAATCTATGAACCTATATTTGCACACACATACATACATCTATATGTAGAAGTACATCCCCTGTACCAAATTCATTCCTTTTGTAGACATAAATAACATGAAGGTGCCCCTACACACCTCAACAATTGATAGAATAATAGGTTGTACATAACCATAAATGTAATAGTTTCATAGGTAGGTACTAGGCTATCTCTCCAAGGGCATATATAAGCCTAGCCAAGGTGTGTCGGCGTACGCCGCCCCATTGATCAATTTACTGAGCCTCTGTCAAGCAGAGCTATTGAATTGATCCCAGTATGTCCCAATCTTTGCCCCCCCCCCCAATTATATTTGGTTTTGGCTAGACTTCTTACATTAAGAGGTTGAGAGGTATGATTCGTGTGTATGTTTAGTTGTGTCGTTTGGCTTCTAAGGCTCAAGTCATGACTGAATGAAGTCCTGACTCATTGGAACAGTCTGCATACTCAGTTAACAGATGTTAAATAAATAAACATTTATGTATAGTGCATTACAGAAAAGACGGTGACCCTCTTCTCTGCTCTGTGACTTATATATCCCGACTCAATAACATGCAAAATTTGTGGCCTTTATAACAGTGCAGGCCTTACTTAGACTGTCATGAAATGCTCGTCATCTCTCTCTCTCTCTCTATATATATATATATATATATATATATATATATATATATATGTATATAGTCTCATTTCATTCTGACATTTGCCACGATTTTGCTGGGATATACCATTCCAAGGCTAAATAAGTTGTTTTGTTTCCATTGTATGTTGCAGTACTATAGTATTAGAGTTACGAGAAGATAGAGGGAAGGGACGAATCTGCAAAAATGCAGAAGTGCGCATTTTGTTTGAAGTTAGTGCTGCTCTCAAAAAAATAAAATGTGAAGACTTTCTCACTATGAAATAGTGGAATCATTCCTTTGATTTGCCGGCTACATCAATGCCAATCACTAAACCGGTCTTATTTAAAATATAATTTTGCCGAACACGTACATTATTAGTTTTCATGTGTAACTTGTGCATTATCATATAGTCATAGTTATTAATTTATTGTAGTGTCTTTTTAACCGGAGTAACAAAGTAATGAAGTATAGAGTCTAATCTTGAAATAAAGATGTGTGTCCCAGGTGGGACAACCCAAAAACTGGGAATAGTGTCTTATTGGTCATTCATTTCACCAATGTTTGTGAACTAAAAGGTTGGGATGTCTGAGGATACTTGGAGTGAATCAACCCATGGGATGGGTCTACAGAAGTAGGGAGTAGCCAATGTGTAATGGTGTGGATACACCATGTTTCCAACTGGAGAATGGATGACTGTTGTATCAGTGAAGTGTTGAGGTGGGTGTTTGGGGAACTAGGATCCATGGGTATATGGGTATATATGCAAATAAAGCAACACAGCAATAGTGTAGTGGTTAGAGCATCTGCCTAACAAGCAGACATTTCCAGATCAAATCCCACTGCAGCACATACTATTTTTCATTGGAAATCTGTATATGAACATATTTTGACATCCGTCTGCTGTATAACCTGCATAATAACAATTAAAAGTGAACTGGAGTGAAGTGTCAGTGTCATAATGAATAAGGCAGTAGTAAGCAGGTATAAGTATAAATAAGCAATAGTAAGCATATGTAATTACTAGTTAGCGTGTTTGTGCATCGGGAAGCAGTACTAACAGACGGTTACAGTTTCTCACACTCAGCTTCAAGATTACTTAACCTGTGTAGGCAGTGCTAACCCCCATGCAAACAGGCTGAAACCCGCCTACTGCTGCTTAAAAGTGCTAACTCCTGCTTATCCCCACGCGAACAGGCATAGACACGCTTATTGCAGGCAGGTGGTGAAAAGGGACACAAAGAGGGAAAGACAGTAGGCAAGATAGCTAGGGATGTGCAGAAAGGTGTATGGGAGGTCCATACCTGCCCATGTCTTCTACAAATATGCTGGTGCTTGGTGCCACCTGCATTGATAGCATGATACAGGTATTCCCTGGTGTCAGTTGCATCTGTCCATACAGGGCATGTGTGTAAGGCATTGTATGTCCTTTGTGAATCAAATTTGATGGCACTACATATGCTGCAGGCATCTAGTGGGGAACATAGTGACGGTGCATTGTCTGCAATTATGTGCCTGTTGTACCAGTGGACAGGGTGCCATGCCCTCTGCAGCCCACTGCAATCACACCATGCTTACTATCTGTCAACAATATGCAGGATACTAGGAATGTAGCAGCAGTCATGTAGGCAAGTGTGTTTCTGTATGAGACATGGGTTCAGACTGTATTCCGGGTAATATTAGGGTTGCTTACTTTGTTCATCAGGCTTTTTATCAGATGTAGGGTTATGGCTTGCCAACCCAGTCTCTTGGCTGGTTGAAATCTGTAATCCTCGTCAGGTGGACATTGTGACATATAATATGGCCACCATATAGTAAAAGTACAAGTCCCACTCCTCGAAAAGTCCAGTTGTGAGACACTCACAGCCACCTCCACACAGGATATCACTGAAAAACACACACAAACCCACACACCTGCCATGTCTTGGAATAGAATTCCTACCTAACTAGTTCATCACACTACAACATTACGCAGTTATAGCATGTGCTATAGAGATTACTGGGCTACAAGGTTCCGAGATGTGTATTTCCAGATCGGTGACTTCAAGAGCCTAATCCTGCATGCTTTGGCAATGCTGGGTATGTGAATTGTATGGAGTGTGACTACACTAAAAAGCATTGTTCTCTACTCAGGCAGAGATAGACAAACAAACACACACACTTGCCAGGTCTGGGATTAGAACACCTAACTAACTACTTTACCACACTACAACAGTATGCAGTTATAGGATGCGCAACTGAGATTGCTGGGTTATAGTATACCCAGAGGTGTATATCTAGGTGGATGACATCAGCAGGATTGCCAAAGTAGGGCCAATGAATTGTAGTGAGTGTGACTAGCCAAACATGCAGTGCTCTCCACACAGGCATAGGAATAGACACAAGAGCATCCCCAACTCCCATGTGTGGGACTAGAATCCCTACCAGAGTTCTATATCACACTACAGCATTACACTGTTATAGCACGCACCACTGAGATTGCTGGAGTACTCGTTTCCCCAAAGGTGTACTCTCCAGTGATTGGCATCAGCAGGATTGTCAATGTAGGGCATTTGAATTGTATTGTGCTAACCTAAATTGCCACAATTAGTCTGTATCTATTAACTGCTGTCCTGGATGGACCAAAATAGCCACCTTTTCAGGTCATGAACCCAGGACCCTGTACATTACAGTCACAGTAACTAACCACTAAGCTATCACAACAGTACATAAGACTGAGGTTTCACCACAGTAATCCCACCATAGGCTAATCAAAGTAAACATGTGAAAGGAATGTATATACAGTTGTCCATAAAAGATCTCTCCAAAGCCAACTTCATGATACTCAAGGCAGAAGTGACAATGTTTGTGACACCCATGGAGACAGAAGCTAACAGTTCTACTGATGACTCCTGCACTAAGGTACTGTATGAGCACATCCACTTGTGCATGATTCCTGACATCCCACATGGAACCACAATGCTCACCTCTCAAATATGCAAGCCGGTCTGGTGGTCTCTGCCTTTAACAGAGTATACAACAGAAGGTAGACACTGCTGAAGCAAAATGGATACTTCAAGGATACAAACAACTCCCTTACCAGCCACAGTAAGATGATGAGATCCCTCATGAAATCCTCCAAAGCTGATTATGTAACTAAAATCACCACAGATTCCATAGACAACACACTGCATTCTATAGTTATGTCCAGAATCTAACTGGCAATGCTGAGAAGTACTCTGAGCTACAACAGAATGCCATTACACAGACTGCTCCCATGGATGGTGCCAATATCCTGGCAGATTTGTTTAGTGCCAATGTCACCCCCTCTCACCCACAAAAGGGCCCATGGCAATATGAACAGAGTTCCATTGGCCAGTAATCATGGCCACACAGGCAGAAATGGCACTATCCACATCTAAGAATACATCATCCATGGGATCAGACTGTCATGTGCAATCATAACCTTGCATCAGGCCTGGTGCCCACTGAGTGGCGCACAGCTGCAGTTATACCACTCCACAAGGGGGATCCACCTTGGATCCTTGGAACTACTGGAACTACTGTCACTACGGTCTGACGAGCCTGATCTGCATGGCCATGGAATGCAGATTTGGAACATAGACATTGACAACCCTCAAACACTGGACCCTACACAGATTGGGCTCATGGAAGGCCACTCTTGCCTCCTGAAACCAATTGTTTGCTTTGACTTGGTCTGCATAGCTGTTGAAGAGGGTAAGGCAGTGAACAACGCCTATGTGGACCTTGTCAAGCCCTTCAATACCATACACCAGTCTGGAAACATAGATTAACATATTAATCTGGCCATACATCCCTATGCCACTCGATGGTGTGCCACATGTCTTACTGACAGGACCCAAACTGCAGGTGTAACCATCTCCAAAGCCATCCCCAGACAGGTGACAGGTGGAGTACCTCAGGGTTCAGTCCTGGGACCACTGTTGTTTGAAATCTACTGGCTAACAAAGGTAACAGATGACTGCAAAATGGGAGTCATTATGAGCCTGACTGTACTACATGATATGTTACTGATACCAGCCTGAAATCATACAGGTGGGATGGGGTACAGTCAACCTATTGTGGCCTTGTTGTGTAAGGTCCTGGTTATGGGATCTGCAACAGGTGGTAGTGTATTGCAGGGCAGAGATGTTTGGCTGTGGGGGGGGGATACCTATTCGTGCATCACATATGTTGTTTGTGTCTGTCAACCCCATTCACGGTACATGTGGACATATATGTTTCTGCTATGTTACCACCTTATCTACAGATGCATCTCCATATATACCTATATAGAAATAAATATCTGCTCACACATATGTGGATATATATAGCTATATATATATATATATATATATATATATATATATATATATATATATATATATATATATATATATATATATATATATATATATATATATATATATATATATATATATATATATATATGTGTGTGTGTGTGTGTGTGTGTGTGTGTGTGTGTGTATGTATACATTTGTATCTGTGTAGACATTAATATATTCTCACACACGCATACATCTACATGTTGGAATACATTCTCTGTACTGTTAAATGATTGGGCCGGATGATATGTTTGTGAATACAAGAGGGTTAGGCATATCTGAGGTGGCTTAGAAGTAAATCACTTTGGCTATGGTGTGTATGGTCCTTGGTTCAAGCCTAGCAGCAGTTATTTATTTTGTTGCTAGGCAGAACAAGGGCCGATGGATACCGAGTGATTAAGGCACTGTAAAGCAGTTGTAAGCATGTTGTCAGGCATGGTATGTCTGTTGTGAGTCACATGTGAAGGTACCATAGGTGGTGCAGGTGTCCATTGGGGAACATGGTGGAGGTGCACTTTGTGCATGGACGTGCATACCGGACAAATGGCCAGGGTGGCATGCCCCTGTAGGCCACTGCTATCACTGCATAGTTACTATCAGTGCCCAGTATGTAGTGTACTACCCAAATAGTGGCTGTTGCCTAGGCATGTGTGTGCGTATGACACATGGGTTGAATGTGTTCTCTGGGTAATAACAGGGTTGCTAACTTTGATTTGCTGGCCTTGATGTCACATGTATGGGTATGGCTTTGAACTCCAGCCCCACCACTAATGTACATCTGTTATCCCTGTATGGTTGACATTACGGCCAACATACAAAACATGCAAAACCCCCACCATATTGCTCACAGGTGTCACACACTTACAGCCACCACTACAAAGGATACAAGTCACAGAAACGCACACACCTTTCATCTGTGGTATTCGAACCCCTACCTAATTTATTACACTACAGCAGCACACAGTCATAGTATGCACCACAAACATTACTGAAGTGTTGCTTCCCCAAAGGTGTATTTCACAATGGATGACATCAGCAGGATTACCAAAGAAGGGCATTTCAAGTGTACTGAGAGTTTTACATTTCTTTTAAACATGTTTATCCACTGCTTACTGTCTCAAAAACACAGTTACACTCACCTCATTCTGGCTTAAACAAAGTTATTAACAACCCTCACAGGTCTTGAACCCTAGACCATGCACACCATAGTCACTGGACTTACCACTAAGCCATCTGAGTTATACATGTGTTATGGTTTTTAGAATACACCATTTACTACAGATATTCCACAGTAATGAAAACACATGGGGCAGTCACTTTTAATGTACTGTACTTTGTGAAACAACATAGACAAGTCTACATGTGCACAACTGTTTTAAATACATACTATATATATATATATATATATATATATATATATATATATATATATGCACTTCTGTGATGTGTACACACACACACACACACACACACACACACACACACACACACATATATATATATATATATATATATATATATATATATATAGATATATATATATATGTATATACACAGACACTTGTATAGCCATATGCATAAACATCTTTGAACACCCTTTGTGACACAGAAGGATTCCAAATGAATTGAAGTGTACACAAAGCACAGGCAACTCTTGTATTATAACAATCAAATTTTAATTAGTACACCAGGGGATGGATGGTTGTTGTGTATGTGGAGTTTGGGAGGGGAATGATGGGCAAGGAAATACACCCCAGGATCACTTCTGTGTCACTGCTTGACAGTGACACAGGAAAATAACATACCTGACAGTAGTCATTCTTGACTGCCTATTCTTTTCTATTCCTACCTATGTAATATTCTGCAGACTCCACTCACCACAGATGAGTACCATGGTGTGCAGCATGTTAAAAGACATAACACATGTGTATGCCTGGCTACAGGGTAGTCACACACACACAACCACACAAACACTTGCCAGTATTGTGCTTACAGGTCTTGCCTATGTAAAGGTTACTAGTAGAGCAGTAAGCAGTTGGGGGATGTGGCACAGAACCCATACAATTACAGTTGATATGATTCTGCGTCTGAGCTGGGTGACATCACAGGAATGATTACTTGGAGTGGGGAGGGGGGAAAAGGGTGGTTTAGCAGATGACAAGGATAAAGGCCAGTGCAAAAGGTGGTTTCTCTTTGGAAAGCAGTAAAACCCACTGTCATGACAGGATGCAGACACAAATACACACACTCAGGGATTTGCAGATACACACACACACAGTTATCAGTGGTGGGATCAGAATGCCTGCTTATCTACAGATCACTATTACAGTACTAAGCAGTTACAAGACATGCCACAGAGATTACACATTTCCAGACAGTCAGAATGCCCTTGTAAGATTGAGTACAACAACAGGGCTAATGACAGTTAAGATGTACGTAGCTGTAAACCTGTGTGTTTAAAGTAGGAAACCATTACAACCTGTATACACAAACAAGACACATCATCTGCAGGTAAGATATAGGTAGGCCTGAGAAGGTGTATTTATAGCACAACAAGCCTTGTACTGGAATATGTACATCTGTGAAATGGACTACTACTATCACTATACAGGGTTACAGTGGGCATGCTCATACACTTAAAATCACAAGATTTGTTTGGATGCATTGACTCCAATTACACAAGGTGACAGTGGGCATGCTCATACACGTAGTAGCACAAGGCCATTTGGAATGCACTCTGACTCCAACTACACAAGGTTATACTGGCCTTGCTCATACACTTAGAAACAAAGGGCTTTCTTGGCTGCACTGACTCCAATTACACAAGTTGACAGTGGGCATGCTCATACACTTAGTTGCACAGGGCTGTTTGGGATGCACACTGATTCTAACTGCAGAAGGCCACAGTAGGCATGCTCATACACTGATACATATAGAACACATTGTAATGGACTACTATTGTAAACAGACAGGTTTACAGCTATGTACATCTTAACTGTCAGCATAAATGCACATCATACAGCTCTACTAACATATACCTGTATGTGGCCCATAAATGATATGTCTGCATCTGTGCTGTGTGATATCCATGCATACATGTCCATGAAGTACTGCCATATATATGTGAAGCATGCACAATCATGCATGTGTGGAAGTGACAGACAATTGTTTAACTGGGACACACAGGTGGATGCAAAGTACAGCATGTGTCACACAGCTGCCCTGAAAGGCATACATTGATATCAGGTTGTGGACAGTGGCATCATAGTTGGAATAGTGGCATGTGCCAACATAATAAGTGAGCCCCGTTGTCTAATGGTACTGCGGTGCAGGTGTCAAGATGACCCTGACCACCTGTGTTAGTAGTTGTCATTATTAGCAGGACTGTTCCACTAAGCGTATCTCACATTGGTCATCTGCACAACATCTGCTGCTGTCCATCACTTTAGATGTAGCATGTGATACCAAGCACAATACTGCCACTTGCAGTGATGTCATGGTATGAGTGGCAACTGCTTCACCAATACAATGAGCCAATGTCCTGCTGTAATTATGAGGTTGTCCAGTGTCTGTCATTCTGGGATGACATGAGTGAAAGAAGACAAGCCTTTGTGACATATCAGATGCAGCCATCATTCAAGGGAGTGTGGATATTATCTAGGTTGCATTTACCCATATAGTACCATTCCAAGGCAAATGTTCTAAACACAGAAGTGACACCCTGACACCTACAAGACAATTGCACTGGATGCTTATGCTAATCAGTGCTAGATGTGTGGCTTTCATAATCCACTTGCTCAATGTAGAACCTACAATGGGGAATACTGACATAAGTGCAGTGAGGGACACCTGGCTGAAGGCTCTGTAGTACACAATAGTACTACCACCATATAACTCAGATCCAAACATGTGGGCCATAACACTGGTACGGACCACTCCAGGTGGTGGTGTCCCCATATTCATACAGGCTACTCACAAGTAAAGACCACTACTCCAACATAATTCATCACAGATGAGTCAGGTACTGGTGACAGTGGCAAAATATGCATTCTAGCTTGTATCCTCATATACATCCCCCACCCTGTCCTCAGACTACCAATACACATCCGTAAATGTGGTATGAAATAGTATGGTACAACAGCAAATGACCTTCAACTGGTAGACTCTACCTAGCCCTACATCAACTGTGCAAAGTAATCGTGTACTGACACAGTTGCATAATGTGTTATGCAATTCAATAATACCACTTTTTCTAACCAGGTCAGTTGTACACATACCAGGTCCCTTGGATGTTGTCAGCAGTAACACAGTTGACTGTTGCTATACACCAGTAAACAACACCCTCATGGCCGGATATGACCTAGACATACCTGCCCTGGATATGTACATCCCACACTCATACACCATACATGTAAATACCATAGCCGTTGTTTTCCTTTGTACATATAGGTGGCTACATTCATTACACACATGCACATGGAAGACAGGTGCATGGCTGCTGAATGCTAACAGTACATAAGGTTTGATATCTATGTTGACAGAGGTAATAATCCTTTTCTACTGGTCACCCATGACACCTATCATATCATACAACAATCCATGTGGCATGGATGTCATTAGACATGTCCACCAAATGCAATGCCTACAAACATACACAAATAACAGGACCATAGGCCTTACCCACATGACCTGTATTGACAGACTCAGGGAAATACAGCTTTGCTCTGTATGTTCCTGAGTAGTAACAGTTGACATGTCCATGACATGTACAGCCATGTGTGACCCACAGCTCCTACATATACCCCATGTCAACAATTGCAAGCCATGCATGCTGTGTGCTGTCTGGACATGCACCTTATTAACACAATAGCCACAACGTGCTGGGGTGAGATGTTCATAATCCAGAGACCTCCCACATGCTTGAACAAGTGTAATGCCTAGCTCAAACAGAGAACATTGCTGGCACTCTTTCAGTAATCATGAGGTGTGTATGACAAATATGAGGTGTGTGTGGAAAATATGATGTGCTCACTGTTGACCATTACAGTGCCCTAGCAACACAGTGGAACAGTCAACTAACAGTTTGTGGCATCATGACATGGAATATTGCTGTGTGTGTCGCTTGCTGATATGTGCTGTTGGGGTAAATGTCCACTTAGCTACTCAGTGAAGGTGGCTGTGTGTCCTACTGGTACATGAATAGAACATCCAATATGGAGTCATGCTCAGCTATGTTTCACACGTGGTGTGGGGAAGGTGTGGAATGTATCCTCTTGACCTGATAGTCCACTTACTGATGGAGACTGCATATGTGTACATGTATTGATGTGTGTTTAGATTCCATGTGTGTGGAGTGTCTGATGTTTGAAGTTGACTGTTGTCTTAGTACAGCATGCAGTTACAATGCAGCCTCAACATTGCCAAGTATATATGGTGATATTCTCAAAGTACAGTAAGCTGTACTTTAGGTATGGACAGATGTTTGGACATTACTAAGTGGTGGGGCTACTTTGTAGATGAATGATTACTGAAGACAGCTCACATGTGTTACAACCATTCCTACAATAACCTGTGTAACTGCTAAGCTCTGGTGTTGTTAAATGAAGGGGAAGAGACACACAGTAGAATGCAGTAAGGGTGACACTGAAGGCAAACCTCTTGACACCTATAACAGAAAGACCTCCCCAGTGACTATAGTGTGCATATGTCAGCGCAGTTGGCAAAGGTCAAAGTCAGTAAGATGTATAGTTCATGTGATAGTGCTGTAACTCTGTAATACCTATCATGAGATAGGCAGGTGTTTGATTCCCTGTACTGGAAAGTGTGTGTGTCCATATATGTGACGTATGGTGGGGAATACATCTCCAATGTCTTTAACTCTCCTGTACACTGTTGTAGACATCTGTACAGAGTGAAGTGTAGAAAGCAAGACATAGGAAGGGGTGTGAATTTCAAACATGTCAAGTGTCTGTATGTGTGTGACTTAGGTGTATATCTTTGTGAATGCCACAGTGTGTGTGTGTGTGTGTGTGTGTGTGTGTGTGTGTGTGTGTGTGTGTGTGTGTGTGTGTGTGTGTGTGTGTGTGTGTGTGTGTGTGTGCGTGTGTGTGTGTGTGTGTTTGTGTGTGTGGATGGCTGTCTGATCCCTGTAGTGAGGCTGTATTTTACCATACTCAAAAGATAAACCCCCCTCCCCACTTCCACTCACTGCAATCTAGTATCCCTGTTGAATTCATCAATCATAGAAGGGCATTCTAACTGCCTGTAAATGTATAAGCCCTAGGGTGAAGCTTTTTTACCATAGTCTACTGATATACCACCTCCCCACATATACCCACCACAAGCTGGTATCCCTGTGGATGTCCTCAATCATAGAAGGCCATTCTGACTGCCTGTAAATATGTAATCTCTGTGGCATGTCTGGTAACTGTGTAGTACTGTAATAATGATTTGTACATGGGCAGTACTTCTAATCCCAGCACTGGAAACTGTATGTGTGTGTTTCTGTGTCTGTGAATCCCTGCTGTGTATGTGTGTTTGCATCTTGTCATGAGAGTGGGTAAAACTGCTTTCCAAAGAGAAACCACCTTTTCAACTGGCCTTTACCCTTGCCATCTGCTGAACCACTCTTTTCCCTGCTCCGGGTAACTATACCTGTGATGACATCCAGTATGGATTTGAGGCTCTGGCCACAGTAGCTTACTACACAGCTATCATGCTCTTGGACCATTATATCAGTAAACATGTTTGAAACTTGGGAGATTATAACTGATGTAGAAGCTACGAAGTGCATGCAGGTATTGTCATACAGACCTGTGAGTAATCTAACGTTACATATGGGACACAAACTGACAACACTGACATCCCCCTTGCAGTCTGTATGCACACATTTGGCACATGCAATAACACTTGCAAGAAGAAGGCAGAACATCAAGATCAACATGCAGTTACTGGTGTTACACATAATACATACTGACAACAGTACAAAATGCATTCTAAAACTCTACTACATGGTATGTCTGTTGCCTGTCAACACTACTCAATGCAATTGTCTTCCTAGTATGTTCACCCTGTGCATCAGACCATATGACCATGTCCCTGCACCGATGGTATGGATGACAGGGATGCGGCACAGGCATTATCATATGCACAGGGTGATAATGTTTGCCAGAGGTCTAGGCTGCACCATTGGATGACATCATGTGTGTGGGTTAAGGCCTCTCATCTCATTGGGTGTGTGTGGATGTTATGCGTGTGTGTGTGTGTGTGTGTGTGTGTGTGTGTGTGTGTGTGTATGTTTGTGTGTGTGTGTGTGTGTGTGTGTGTGTGTGTGTGTGTGTGTGTGTGTGTGTGTGTGTTGAGGTGCCCTACATTTGTTTCTGGTGTGTGTGTGTGTGTGTGTGTGTGTGTGTGTGTGTGTGTGTGTGTGTGTGTGTGTATGTATGCGCACTGGTCTGGCTTGTGGCTGGCCTACACAGGGGTATTACTTGACAGTTGCAGACTGTACAGGGCAGGTTGTACAGTTCACGGTGTCCGGCCATGGCCACGTGACCTGAGCCTGCCAGGGGTTGCACGGCCACTACCAGGCAGAGGTCCAGATTGGGTACTGTCTGATGACACATGTCCACTGGAACCATGTCCTTGTTGGAACCATCCAGAACTACGTGCACATGGCCTGCTGTGTCCTGGTATGGACAGCACAGCACCAGCTGCACTGCTGCTGCTACCGCCACTATGGGAGCGGGCATGTGAAGTAGCATGTTCACATACACCTTCAACAGTTGGTGTAACTGGCCTACATCCACATGCCAGATGCCTTATTCACACCAGATGTTCTAGCACAGACATTCCATGCTCGAGGATCAACATGCCATGGTCAAGGACTCCCACCATATCACACAATCATCAATCCAAAACATCTGCAAGGTGAATGTGGGCATTTGCAATTGCCTAGATGTTGTCAGTTAAAGAATGGACAGCAGCCCTCTGAAGCCTCAGACCTTCTCTGTTGTGCCATTCAAAATGTGCCTGTGCCTCCATTACAGCCTGAAACTTGTGTCTGGTGACACCAGCTAACATGCTATGTCTTCCAAGGGCATGTTGCCAGAAGCCCCCCTACAAGCAGCCCTGGGCACATGCCTGTGTGGGACATCACCAGTCAGTTGGCTGGGATCATGGTGTTCAGACACACCTTCCATAGTCTCCACACTTTCCTATTCCATGCTACCACCTGCCACCTGTCCTTCCACTTTGGCCACTGATGATGGAGTATGTGTAGGCATGACAACTGTGTGTGGGAATGAGGGGGATACAGGTGGAATGCCAACCAATGGCACAGATTCAGCCCCTGACAACCCAGCCTGTGCCTCAATCATACTTTCATCATCACTGCTAGAGTGTGTGGGGACACTAACAGCAGGTGGACCTCAGGAGGCCAACACACATACATCAACACCTGTGAGGGGCAGACTAGAAATGTACATTACCAGTTATACATCACAGAACAGACACACAGAGGCAGACACACAGACAGACACAGACAGACACATGGTATGGCACACAACGGCATGCAACATGCATGTGATATGGCAGAAGGCATTCAGCTTAGACAATTATAATGGTAGTTATCATGCATCCCTGAGTTGTACACAACAGCATGCATGTGTTATGGCAGAAGGCATGAAGCTTACACAATTATAGTAGTAGTTAGCATACATCCCTGTGTTGAGCAATTTGTGTTAGTAGGTTATGCCCCAAACCTGCAACACAATGCATGCACTATGCACCGTTGCACCGCACTGCCATGTTTTGTGCACAATACCCCACATCGTAACAGATCTTCGATGTCCTGGGTACATCTGCCAGTGATGCTTTGTGTTGGCCACTGTCCCTATGTGTGAGGAGGACATGAGCAGAAGGGTATGTTGAGTGAATACTATGTTTGCCAGAGCACTAGCTTGCATATCTCCCCATAAACAGTGCATGTCTATTCAACATTCTTCAGCTTACCCATGAACTGAGTCTACAGACAATGTGCATGTGGCTGTACACTCATGTTTGACATGGCTGTCCCTACTTTGCAATGGTGCCACAGACCAGCACAGGTTAACAGTACACCGGCCTGATGTGTGGCATATGACCTTGCCAATCACATGTAATATGACGTCTTCTGCTGAAGTGATGACTGACATGCATACCTGTTTAACACAATGGTGTCCTTTCAAATATACAGTGAGGTACTGGTGTCCCAATGCAGGGCCGTGTTATATTAGCATGGACCTTCAGCTGATGCAATGTTGTCTGTCTGCCCTACAGATATATAGTGAAATACTGCACATTGAGCTGATGTGCATAGCCATTGCAGGGCATCATGTGGCTTCACTATTGCTATACAGTGTGTGTTGTAGACACAATTCATAGCCATGACTGTGTTCAGATGCAATGCATATCTAATGTGGAATGTGACCAACATCACTGAGGTGTATACACACTAATCCCTAATGTGGAATGTGTGACACAGGTCACTGATGGGTATACAGATGACACCCCTGCACATCTGCAATCATATTGAAGATGCCTGACAACTATGCCCAGACATGGGTAACTTTTCAGAATGCCATGTTCCACATGCCATCTGTGTACCTCACACACATGAGGAGCAACCATGGCAGTGATGTCTGACACCAGCAAGGTGAATGTACTGTAACTGTGGCCTGCTGTGGTTGTATATGTATGTTGTGCAACACATGTATGTATTTGGATACTGTATAGGTTAAAGCTTTCATGTCGTGACACACTAAAACTGTTCAAGACATGTTTTGTGGTGCTTTGATGTCATGCCTACACAAGGTGTGCACAGCCCTGTGTGATGTTTAGTGTGTCACATCTGCAATATAATCATTACACAAAGGCCATAGTTGTATTGTGTCGAGCCAATGTACAACAGAGTGTGCACACATGTACATCCCTTCTACTGTGTGTGTTGCTTCATGTCTCCGGCCATCCTTCATGGACATGTGTAAACATATTTTGTCCAATGGTTGTGATGGGCATCTATTTCATATGTTAGTGTTGTCCCATATGACATACACCCGTAGATGTCATATGCTCCACTGAGAACAGGTTTATGCAGTCAAAGGGTGGTCTGTTTGGGATGCGAGATATCATGTTTTGCAGGATAGTTAACCAGTGTTTCAGTCAGCCCACAAAATGTCATGGACATATCAGATAGCAGATGACATTGTGTGACATTCATAGCAAGAGTACACTCCACAAGGGTGACTCCTGTTTGTTTGTCATAATCCAGCTCCAAAACATATAGAGTGTGTGCACACATATGCTCTCTGTATAGTACTGATTGTATTCCCCACATGTGTGATGCTGATCTGTAGTACATGTCCCTACAGTGAACCACACCTCCACCATTGTATTTACAGCTGTCCACACATCTGGCAATGACAGTTTGTAAGGTTTAGTGTAGATGTTTCATAAAGTCTTTAAATATTCCACATGGGTAACCACTGTGATGCATTGCAGGTCTGACCTGTATATATTAACAGGATCACCATACATTATGTGTATGTGTGTTAAATGGCCACATGGCAGATAGCATGCATCTAATATGATCTGTGCATTATCAAGCCTGATAAGTAAAACAAAAACAAACTCACCAGCAACAGGCTGTTGCCACTGCGAAATGCCAGAGGTACCTAAATAGGAGTGTCAGAGCAGTATGATCATCATCCATACATGTGTGATAGCTACAGGGTGCAATGTGCATGTTGGCATATAAGCCAGTACAATAAACTATGCTATGCAGTTTGCACATCTATGCATACATAGAGTAGCAAACTATAGTATGTAGCTTGTGTACATACATGCCTCGCATATGATGTTAAGTTAAATATTATAAGTATCTATATTAAATATACTTGTGTTATATGTGCAGTAGTGACTTACCAGCCAACTCCTGGCTCAATGGTTGTGAGACACCCACCTCCACAATACCAGCTGAAGCTTGTGGATGGAGTTCTGCAGGTGTCCCCAGGTTGGCCAGGTGCTCCTCAGTATGTGTGAGTGGGGGCTGGGTGAGTGGCCCCCACCTGTTGCAACTTGTTCCCTGGTGATTGTGTTTGCATGCTGTTTCACCCATCTAATTAAGTTGGTGCAGTATTGGCGCACCTGCTGATAGGTGCAAATGTAGCCACCAACATCATTTACTGTCCTGCAAAATTCCTCCCACTGGGCATCCCGGTGCTGTGCATCCTATGGCACATGTCTGAAAAGTGTCTCATGGTTATCTAGGAGGTATGGAATGAAGACCTCATCCTCCATGCAGCTGTATGGTGGCCTCCTGGCACGTGGCATACCTGGCAGACATTATGACTGTGACAGGTTACAGTAACTCACAGAGAAATACAGATGTACAGCTGCACATACATGTGTATCACATTTACTATAATTACAAATATGGCTTTGCAAATCTGCATGACACTAACACCACTGACATGTTTAACTCACACACATTTGACACTTACTGGTGGTTTCATGTTATCACCATATATGTGTGTGTCAAGTGATGACATTGCTCATACTCCATGTGGATGTTGTCTTGATGTGGGCATGTCTGTTTGCCAGTACTGGTGTCTTTACCTATTAGCACATGCCTGGATGTGTTGACATTAATGCAAGAGACCTTAATGCTGTGTATATGTCACATATATAGTCATACACAGCCTTAAGGGACATGACCTGTGACCCTGCAGACTTTCTCACAGCAAGTTGTACATGTATGTGTTTTGCCATATACATATACATGGCACTGTACAGCAATATAGCATCCTGCCATGTATTACCTGTGTTGCACATGTGAAACACATGGGACAATGGCTAGCTTGATGGTATTTGCAGTGTTGGATATCAGCTATAGCATGTATGGTCATAGTGAACTAGTAGGCTATATGCCCTGTGCCATGTATCAGCATAGGCTGAAAGGTTACCTAGCTGTAGCCAACAGACAGGTAACTTTCAGTGGCCAGTTCAAGCAGTGCCACAGAACTGATCCACAGGTATACTGATATATTTGTCATGCGGTCATCACACCATGTCACAAAGAGGGGCAATGTGCAGCTATGCTGGACAGGGATGCATAGTAAGGCAGGAGTATGTAAAGTGTAAGGGACAGGGATCTGTCAGGCATGTTATGATCCTTGTACTAGACAGGTGGATGTCCATGATGTATGTGTTTATTTGAAATCAGGATGTGTAAGTGTAGCATGTCAAACATCTCTGGGTTGGATATGGCTTTATTCAGGGTAGGCATTATGCTACATAGTGGAGCTAGAGTTTGAGAAGGCCGGTGTGAGCCATCTGAACATGACCAATAACACGTAAAGGAAATATGTGAACTATTATGGGTCAGTTGAGTGCTGTATATGGGTGAGCAATGATTTCTATATTCATGGATGACACCCTGTCATGATTAGGAGTGCCACTTACGACTACTTGACTGGCGTGGTGAAGTGACTATCAAAGGAAAGACTACTGTCCAGCTGGATCCCATACACACACAGTTTCCATTATGTTGCCCACTGCCTAGGTGGTAGTTCATGCGTACAGGGTTTTTAACATAGGGGATGACAATGCAATACTTTGCAGTGAGATTGTGGCCATACATCAGACACCACACATCCGACCCACAAAGGCCCTTCTGTATGTTGCCCACAGCACTCAGTGAGTCAACTATAGCTCCTAGTTCATAATCATTTGTAAACTTCAATAGGCAGATACCGTCTGTATTAGTCTGTGTGGTATAGAATTAGATAACAAAGAGGGGAAGTACCAGAACTGAACCCTGTATTACTGTAGTTGGTACTGGTTTGCTGTATTAGTCAGACACCTTCTGTAGTGTTGGTTCTGCCAGCAGTCCAGTTGCCAAACAATCATGTGACATAGGTATATGCACCTAGTTTACTGAGTGTAGCTGGAACCCAGTATGGGTGATGGTGTCCTAAGACCTGGCAAGGTTGAAATATGCTGTGTGAATCAACCTTACTGTCATCTACATTTGTACTGACTATATCAGATATGTTGATCAAGGTTCATGGCCTTACAGACCAGACTCAGCAGGGTAGTAGTGCACTATTTCCCATTATCAGTGGTGTCTCCCCCTTTGTGGGGTGTGATAACTGTTGCTGTGCACCATTCAGTGTGTACACAGCCTGACATGCAGCTATGATTGAACATGATGTGTAGATGGAGAGCTAATTGTTCTGATGCTTGTGTAAAACACACCCTGTGAGGTTGACAGGTCCCATGCAAGCTGTATGTATGGCTTTAGAGAGTGCAGCTTGTACCTGCATAATTGTTATTACAGGGACTCTGTAGTTTACATGAATATATAAATATATGTAGTTGTTGGAGAGAGGTGAGAGTGGGTTTAAATTATCACAGACCCTATCTAGATGAACAAGTGCTATGTCTGTAGGTGCAGTACTTCTCATGCCATAGTGCTGTGAAGCAGGGCAGGTGTTGTTGTTGCCATTACAATTCATGACACTGCTATAGAATGCTCTGTGGTTGGCCTCATAATATGTGGCTGATTAGTTTCACAGTGGCTTTGTTTGGTCTATATGGTGTATCTAATCTTAGTGAGGCTGACCAGGGATCACCTCCACTGATGTGTGCTCACTCTTGCATCAGTTTCTACCTTCTGTGGTACAGTTTGTGGCGGGGTGCCACCAGTTTGCCTTCCTGTTTGTGTTTGGTTGAATTTTGGTTCTGTTTCAATATCACAATCACTGCATTACTGTGAGTGGTTAAAGTGCATTTGTGTAGGATTCAGCATTTGCACATGCATTGACTATCTTCATGGGTGCCATGACATTCACCACTTCTGTCTTAAGAAGCATAACTCTGGCTTTGGAGACTGACTATATGTAGCATACTGTTAGCCCTGTTTGTGTGACTATGGTGATCCAGGTCATTGTGGTGATGAAATCCAACATGCATTGAGCACAGGCGTTGATACATGTGGAGTCATCCCAGATAATAGTGGGATAGTTGAGAGTAGCCATTATTATGGTTTTCTGTCTCAAGCCTATTATTCCCTATTACAGCACAATATGATGGTTGGGAATTCAGAGGCATGGTGGGTGATCTGTAGCAAGGTGCAATTTGTCTTCCACTTTGGCACAGAGGTAGTTGCTCAGCATAATGCATCTGAAGTTATGCAAGTGCAACTAGCCTGGGGGTGTACATATCCTTCAGGAATATGGACACACCTGTGGTCTGTGTGTTCCACTAAAGGATAATGGCCAAGAGGTGAGGTATGTGTTATAACATGGTCATGCAGGGGTGTTCTCTGGAGCCTTGAAGCATATCACAGTCACTGCATAGATATGATATCCATGTTAAAGATTGATGTGCTTGAGTCCATATTGTTTCCAAAATGTATCATTGAGTAACTAGACACACAGTTTATTGCTTGGCTGTCCCTGTTACAGCAGTGGAATTGTCACTTGAACCTTGCATGATGAAGGCAATATAGGGGAAGCATGAGGCCTAGCCAGTATCCAGATTCCCAGGGGTGACAGGTGCAGGCCCTGTCTGGCAAAGCATCATGGTCTGTCAACCATGTTATCCCAGGCAGAGAGATACTGGATACCGTTTGGATTACATCAGTACATTAGACAATTGGGGAATACAATCCTTTTGTTCCTGTACTGCAGTATCATTCTGGGCAATGGCAGACTGCTACCCAAGCCTTGGGACATACCTGCATGGGTTACAAGACCTGACAGTTCCTACATGTGTGTTTCCATGCATTCCAATCTACGGTATCCTAGGTCCTGCACAACAACATGGAATATGCTAGAGCCATGTGTACAGTTTGAAAGGCGGTCTGAGTGTATGGGTATGTGGCTAATCATGGCAAACAGACAGCTGACAGTATGTTTGCCCTCATATAGCTTGGTGTGTGACATAATGCTGGACTTTGCATTCACATATGAGTACTGTTGGGCATGTTTCTGGCCATGTGTTCTGAGGAGTGGCACAGTTCTGCAACCTATGTCATAAGGTCTATGTACTTTTTTGTCTGTCTATTCCAGCTTGGGAGGTCCCTTGCTTGGCCAGATACTTGGAAGCCTCTGTGAATGTGTGTGCTTTCTGGTGGTATGTGTGGGTGTCCTTACTGTGTTCTGGTAAGGGTATGTTTTGAGTGTGGTGATGAGATGCATGTGTTAACCTACACAGCATGACTGTCCAGTCCAGTCATGGCTGTAGACTGGACTGCCTTCTAGCTTGCCTCTGTAGTTGCATCTCAGACAATGTGTGGGATGTGGTGTTAGGTGGGTTTGGCAGTGTACATGGCATAGAGATTACATTACCCCAGGATGGCCACATACACAAAGTTGACATTACTAAACACCAGTATCTGACTAGTGGACATGCCTGTATAAGAATTCAGTACTACAAGTACCAAGTACGGTATTTAGTTTACTTATTACTTATGAAGATGTTTTAGACGGTGATGCTCACAAGTACATATTTGAGTTATGGATGTGTAAACAAAGGCTATTACAGAAACATAGTAGCTAACTTTAGTGGCAATCCTCATCTGAGGAGAACAACACATCCTGATAGTTGATTATAGATTATGCAAGTGTCAACAGGTCTGTATCCTTTTCTTGGTATATACACACATATCCACCAAAACCATTTGGTCTGTTGGGCATGGACAGCCACTCCCCAAACAGAGTCAAGTATCAATAGACTCTGCTGACACTATCAACATGATCAGGATATAATCAGATAGTGTAAGCCATCACCTATGAAGCAGCTATTACACATGAGCAACAGTCTCCTACATCCTACACTCCTACTGCAGATGTTATACTGGAGTTGAAAATGATATGCAACTTGTTTCATTAGCAGTACTGTGCACAACCTTACATACAGTATTTGGAAGCAGCTTTTAAGTTGGCAATGAGAGGTTAGGGTACACAAACATGAATGTTCAACCAGTGGATCTCTACTCTCAATACCCACTCTATGTAGGTGTGCACATAGCCATTTGTCCCAGCACTGTAACAAGGGTCACAACACATTTCCATAACATGTACACATGCACAGCTGTTATTGCTTGCAAATGATACTAGAGAGGTGGATATTATATGTGTTATGTGCATGGATAGTTACCTAGCTCTTCCAGTTGTCTTTGTTATAATGCTGCTAAGCTGTCAGATGAATACAATTCATATGTATCCTGTTATTGAGTATTATAACTGCCAACAGACATAACTAATGTTTGCATAATATAACAAATACTATGTAAGATGGAATACAGAAGAGACAGATCTGCCTAGGCTACTGTACATTACAGTTATTGGCACATTCTCCCACAATGCAAATCATATTTGCAAAGTAAGCCCACCTTTGATATGTTCATCTCACTAATACACCCATACATATGCCTACTGTTACAATATATCAACATGTACTCTCCCCTGTTATAACACATACTTGATGGACCAACCCTGACACAGTGGCTGGAAAATAATTAATGCATTCCAAGCCCAAATATATCATCCCTTGCGGTGTATGAAGAGTTTGCCTTTTGACCTACAGCAGTACATGCATAGAATACTACAGGCATAACTACTGCTCAACAATACATTACTACAAGATAGCTATCTCCACTATATGCATTGATTACACTGTAATTATTACAGAACAGGTACTACATAAACAGACATACTACAATGTATACATACCGTATTGGTAATTGGAGGTCTTATTGAGTGGTATTTTGTTTATTTCAGTCTTTGAAATATTCCTTTTTGGGGTATTTTGTAATGGTCTGCAGGTATATACAGATGGTTTGAATGCGTGACACGCCATCCTTTTATAGTTAGAGATAGTACCATGTGCTATCCCGGTCACCAATTGGTGTTCCAAAGTAGTTAATTACATGCACATCAGCAGTGTAGCTACTCCATTAGCCAATACCATGGCAACAGTGGAGTATAATTGAGTACTCCGATTGGGCGCTGTCCCTTTGCCTTACTTGTGAGAAAGACAGTCTGGAAGTATGGTCTGAAATCTATTGCAACAGCTGTATGGAAAAGAACTCAACTATATTGTGTGTAATGTCTAGATGTTTTGGTCTACATGTGAGTACTGCTGTTATATTTATGAACATTGCTACTTGTGCAGGGTTTGTCTGTACCTAATACTTCTGCATATGTTTCAGTCTGGCCAGATTGTTTGACCAGCTCAAGACTGCATGGCTATGCATATAATGTTAGGGGGTTTACAGTGTGCTCACCAGACATTTTTAATTTGGTGTTAATGTGTATCATACTGTGCTAATAATCAGTAATTGGTAACACATCCTGGTGTAATTACATTTCAACCTTCTGAAACATGATTTGTTCAAACAAACCCTGTCACATCAGCAGCTGTTCCATTGTATAACAGCAACTATTTCACATAGGGCCATGTTAGTGTGACTCTGTCCAGGTATGTCAAGGTTTCAGCAGATGTCGTACAGTGGGTGAATAACTGGTAATGGTATGACAGTATGTATTGGTGTAATTAGTTTGGGTGTGGGGGAGATGTTGGTGGGTGTACATAGCAGATGCAGGTGTGTAGACGCTGCTTTTATACATATTCTATATGTGTGTGAGGGTTCTTTCCCTATGTGGACACCTATCCCTTAGTGGACTAACACTACAGTAATTGCAGGCTGATTCATTAAGGCACTTTTAAATGCTTTCTGTATTGCATGCAGGTAATGTTCATAGGTTCATA
Source organism: Protopterus annectens (assembly GCF_019279795.1). NCBI lineage: Eukaryota > Metazoa > Chordata > Ceratodontiformes > Protopteridae > Protopterus > Protopterus annectens. Next base: position 1,435,806,723 of record NC_056726.1, read on the forward strand.
GGTTCATACTAGGCTATCTGCCCTAGGGCATTTATAAGCCTAGCCAGAGTGTGTTTGGCTTTCGCCACCCATTTTAAATTAATTTTGCTATGCCCTTTTTTGAGGTTACTATACTGTGCCTCTGTCTAACAGTGACACAGAAGTGATACCCGGGGTAAACCTACGATCTCCCATCCACTCATCAAGATTCCTCTTGAAGAGAGTCAATGAGGGATTCTGCCAAACCTGGACTGGGATTTTATTCCAGAGTGAAGGGAGCCTCTGGGTTATGAATCTGTCCCTCCAGCATGTCCTATTTATTTCAGTGCTGAGGTTCAAGTCTCTCGAGTGCGTAGCTCGATGGGATTTGGATTTTCTGAGGTGCAGCATGTCCATTAATTCCAGGTTGGACATGGCTTTATACATCAGGCACAGATCGCCTCTGAGCAGGCAGTACGCCACTGAGTAGAGCTGGAGTTTCTTTAACCGGGCAGCATATGGCATCTGTTTGAGCCCTTTGATCCTCTTGGTGAGGTACTTTTGGGGTCTTTCCAGTTGCTGCAGGTGTCTGGTAAGGTATATCCCAAAGGGGGCATTGTACTCAATTATGGGCCTGATGAGGGATGAGTAAAAGGCACAATGACCTCCCTGATCTAGATGTGAATCCCTTCATGATTAGGTGGGCTATATAAAATGTTTTTCTAACCACTTTGGCCACGTGGTTGTCAAATGAGAGATTACTATCAACTTGGGTCCCCAGGTCCCTAATTACTTCTTCTGTACTTAATGGATTACCACCTATGTGGTAATTTGTGGGCACTTTGTTTTTGCCAAAGGGGATGACTATACACTTTTTTGCGTTTAGCTTGAGGCCATGGCTCTGGCACCAGTTGTCTGTTTCTATGAGGCCCTTTTGGAGGATGCTTGTGTCGGCTGGAGAGTCGATTATGGCGCCCAGTTTGCAGTCATCTGCGAACTTGGTCAGCCACAGTCCTTCCGTGTTGGCCTGTACCTCCGAGAAATATATACCGAACAAGAGAGGTCCCAGGACTGAGCCTTGTGGGACACCACTTGTAACTGGTTTGGAGTCTGACATGGCTCCAGCAATTCTAACCATGTGGGTTCTGTCCTTGAGCCAGTTTGCAACCCATCTAGTGACATAAGGGTTTATATTTAAGCTGGTGAGCTTATCTATAATTCCCGAGTGGGGTATTGTATCAAAGGCTTTTGCGAGGTCCAGGTAGGCTGTGTGGACCACCTTCCCCTCGTCAATGGCCTCGGTGACTGTTTCAAAGAAATCAACCAGGTTTAAGAGGCAGGATCTGCCATTAACAAAGCCGAACTGGGTAGGATCCAGTGTCTGTAGGTCCCCAATATCTTTATTTATGAGGTCCATGATGATCCTTTCCATAGCTTTGCAGACCAAGCTAGTCAGGCTTATGGGGCGATAGTTTCCAGGATCCGTTGAGGCACCACCTTTGTGGAGAGAGACCACTGTTGCTGTATGCCATTCTTTGGGTACATACCCTGTAGTAAGGCTGAGATTGAACAGTAGTTTTAGGTTTGGGTTTAGTTCTTCTTGGCGTTCATGTAGGACGCAGCCCAGGACACCGTCTGGTCCCATTGATGCTGTGTTTTTTGCTTTGGAAAGGGCAGCTCTTACCTGAGGATCTGAGATGTCAGGGGAGCAGCACTCTGCTGGGATAGATATTTGCCCTTTTGGTGGGGGGGGGGGGTTGCGCTGAACCTGTCAGCTAGGATGTTGGCAATGTCTGTGGGTTCGGTGTATTTTTTGTCATTTTGGACTAATTCTGAGCATATCTGGGAATTCCCACCCAGGTTCCTAACATAACTAAAGAAAGCCTTGTGATTATCCTTAGTGTTCTGTGCAATTTTTCTCTCGAAGCTGGCCTTAGACGATTTTATGAGTGCCCGTAGTTTTTTGCTAATACTAATCGGAGATGCCTTCCCTTTTTGGGATTTTGCTCTATCATGTAGTAGCTTCCTCCTACTATTGTATAGTTTGTTTATGGCTGGGGTCCACCAGACAGGACGTCTGCCTTTGGAGGATTGGGTCTTGGTTTTATTTGGGATTGCATGATCCATGCATTCCTGAAGGTGCTCATAGAATGTCTTTATAAAGGATTCTGCGGTCTGGGCCATATTTTCCACAGGCCCGGGGGCTTTGAAGGATTCCACCTCGGTTCTGAGGAGTGGGAAATTTGCTTTAGAGAAGTTTTTCACTGTGGTTTTCTGGGCAGGGGGTGGGGTCGGGATGTGAATATCCAGTGAGATTAGTTTATGGTCTGATCTTACCAGTGAGGGATACACTTCTGGTCTGGAGCATAGAGTCCCCATGTTGGTGATGATCAGGTCCAGTATGTTTTCCCCTCTTGTGGGAGTGGTAACAAGTTGTTCCGTAGCATATGAGTTTATAAATTCTAGGAACCTTTGGGCTAGGGTGTTGGAGCTAGAGTAATGCTCCCAGTCTATGTTTGGGTAGTTGAAGTTGCCCAATATCACCCAATTATTTTAATATAAAAAAGTCATTGAAGAAACCAGAACATGATGTGGACTGTTCAAGAGTTAGCATGATTCTACGTCTGAAAAACTGAATGCACATTGTTTTATCTTGATATATAAATAGCTCAGGACATAATTAGTATAGTGTAATGGCTTATTTTGTATGATCAGAGCAATGTAATGCATGACTGTATTTTAGATAGATAGATAGATAATAGATAGATAGATAGATAGATAGATAGATAGATAGATAGATAGATAGATAGATAGATGGATATCCTTCAATCCAATGCTGTTGAGTCAAAAATACCAGGAGGATGTGCAGACTCCACAGAGAAGGCACTTCAGCCAAGAAGGCAACAATTTTTCTCAGTGTGCCACTATACTACTTGTGTGTGTGTGTGTGTGTGTGTGTGTGTGTGTGTGTGTGTGTGTGTGTGTGTGTGTGTGTGTGTGTGTGTAAGTGTGTGTGTGTGAGTGTTTGTGGATTAAGGATAGAGCAAGGGTTAGGTAACAGATATTACAGCACCTTGCAACCCCAAAAATGTCCTAGTCATCGATAACTTAATTGAGCATAAAACAAGTGCATTCTTTATTGAACTTTTAATGGAGTTTATACCACTATCATGCCTGCATATGGTCAAGACTAGGTACATCTCACCAATGTAAAAAGGATTAAGGTCAATGATAACACTGACATTGTACACTTCTAAGTGACAATCTAAGAATGACCTCCATCTTGTGATTACTGAGCATTGCAGCAAGCACTGGAGAGGAAAGTTGGCTGAGAATAATCATCCCATCACCAAATGTGACACGTGCATGTTAAGAAAAGTTTTTGGCATTTACCTAGTGGTTAAGGACATGGTGTCACAAACTGAGGAATCAGTGTCTGTTATCCTGGAGTGAGATGTGCACCAACCAGGCTGCTTTTCAGTCAGTGGGTATCACTTCCTTCCCCAGGGAGTACAAGTGTAGAACAGGATTTTTTCATCCACATAGTCCTCAAATTCCAAAAACACCAAAAATCTCAACAGTACTTCAGATGTTTTGACAGATAATTGCTTCTGGGGAAAGGGTGTTGATAACATGTACTATTACAAAAACAAATTCCAGGATACAGATCCTTTCATTGTTGTGGAGCTGTTGCAATAACCTACATGAGAATGCCTCGGTGTTTGTAAAAGAACACCTAAAAGCCATAATCCAAGCAAAAAACTCAAGGATAGAAATTGTTCATACAGTAATAAGTATCATTGGTACTGGAAAGAGCCTGTCATACCCATGTCTAAACCATACAGGGCATGATGATTCCATAACAAAACTTCAGTAAGTAAGAATCAGTGAAAAACAAAAAAACTTAAATGGATTTTAACTACCCAAATATCAGCTAGACACGTCAAAACATTAACTGACTATGTTAATTGAAACATTTTGGGACAATTGGAACAAAATCCAACTAGGGATGTTAATATGTTAAATATCTTCCAGGCACAGATAGGCTCACATGTGGCTATACCCACTGCAAGTAAAAAAGATTGCTGCCATCATCTTTAACCCAACAGAAAAATCATCCTTCCTATATTTTGCCAATAGAAACTATGATACAATAAATAATAAGGTAAAAACAAAGTTACCTGACAAGCAAAGCAACCTCAAAACGAAAAAATATCAAAATGTAGTCCAAAAGTGAGGAGTGCACCAGGCTGCAAATAAATCTCACCAAATCTTCCACAGACTGTCCTTTATTACTTTACAAACAGGTATAAAAATAGACAGGTAAGCGCTTTCGCGTTGGTGTAACGCTTCTTCAGACCTTTAAAGATGTATGAATAATGCATCCCTTTATATACCATAGTACATTGCACCTTGATTGATTAAAGACCACAAGGTGTAATTGATGTAGTTAATGATGCTTACAAATTCAAACAAGTCTGAGTATAAATGTCTTACTAAATTCTACAAAGCTTATGAAAGCACATACAATAGACTTGTGAAAACACACATAAATAGACTCATGAGTTAAAAACACATATGTTAAAACATATATTAAAACATATATTAAAAACATGTATATTAAATACATAATATAAATGTGTAAAATTCAGTGGTTCAAGGGTCTACTGGCTAGAAAGGGTTTGAGGGATATCTTATCATTAAGCCCATAAAAATGGGTAATCGGCAGAACTACACAGTCGCTAATTTTAAATCCAAGCCAGTGCTTCAGAACAGTAAACTACCAGTGAGTAACGCCCCTTTGATGATGTCATCAAATGAAGACGCTATACCGACCGACACAACGACACAAGCTGCTAGTATCACTACAAACGCTCCGGTTTCTACTTCTGTGGCTGTGAAACCGAAGCGAATCACTGTAGAAGCCATGATCCATTCTGCCAACTCAGATAATAGGGACACCCATGCACTACTTGGTCCCACAAGTGATTTTGCGGCTAAAGACCAACGAAGGAAACAGACGAGGATAGACTCTTTTATTGGAGTTTCTGAAGATGAGATATTCGGTGAAGGTGAAGGTTTTCCTTCTTTCCCTTTACCAATAAAACCGTTCGAGAGAAGAACTTTGTCACCCTTCAACAGGAAGAGAAAGAACACGGAGGAATTTGTCCCATACCAGAAGAAACTGATGAACTCTACCAGCATGACCTGATTATTAACATCTCAAGGTATGAACTAAATCTTCATGAAACTTCATTATTGAACAAGGGGTTAAGCTTTATCCCCTCTTGTTCAACAGACTTTGTCGACATACTGGTGGACATTAAATTGTTCACCAGAAATTTAGGGTTGAAGTTAATGTATGGACATAATGATTTGAATGTTGTTTCTACAGCATCCAATAATTTTAATTTTAAGAAACCGTCTGTTTTTATACCACAGCCTCATCCCCTCTTGGAAGCCTTTGAGAAGGCATGCGAAAGTGATTTATTTACTTTGTATAATAATAATAAATTGAAACCGGAGTTTCACAATCTGACTTTGCATGAGAGGGAAGCTATTGTTAGTTTACAGAGTAACAATGACATCATTATACGCAAGGCTGATAAAGGGGGCGCCATTGTCATTATGGATAAGAATATATACACCAATAAAATGCAAGAAATGTTGATGGACAAAGATACATACACTCCCCTTGACTGGAATGCACTCAATAATTTAATTAGGGAAGTACATAGTACGCTATACGATATGTTATTATGTAAAACTATAGACAAGGAACTCTATGTTTATTTTACGGTAGAGAATCCTTTGGTTCCTACTTTTAGGGGTCTCCCTAAAGTGCATAAAACAGAGACAATCCCCTTTGAGACCCATTGTATCTAGCAAAGGATGGCTCACAGAACCACTTTCCATCTATTTGGACAAGATGTTCAAACCGATTGTGACCAATACTAATTATATTTTAAGGGACACGCAACAGTTTGTAGAGAAATTATCTGACTTAAACAGATCACAGTTGTTTTCAAGTGATGACATTCTTGTAACACTTGATGTGACATCATTATTTACATCAATACCAAATGATGTTGGTATTGAATCGTCGTCAGTTCCTTTTGGCACATGACATAGCTAATACAGATGTTATGAAATGGATGAGCCTCCTAGAATTAGTTCTTGAGAACAATGTTCTGCTATATGACAATAAGTATTTTTTGCAAACCAAGGGGGTAGCCATGGGGACCCCTTGTGCCAACACCTATGCCAATTTGGTGTTGGCACAATGGGAAGACACTTATGTATTTAATCATGCTTTATACTGTCAACACTTAAAACATTATAGTAGATTTGTTGACGATGTGTGTATTGTATGGGGGGGATCAGTTACATCACTAACAGACTTTGTTAGATACTTGAATGCCACTACTGATTTTTTGAATTTTGAATGCAGTCACTCTGTTTTGGAGATTGTATTTTTGGATGTTAAGCTAACTAAAGGAACCAATGGCATAGACACAGAGTTATTTAGGAAGACATGTTGGAAAAACAACTTACTGCACCGCAGCAGCATGCATCCCAAACATATACACAAAAACATTCCCAAGAATCAAATGTTACGGGCCTCTAGATTAACCACTCAAGAGTCTACCTTTAATAAACAGAAGAATATACTTAAAAAGAATTTTTTAGAAAGGGGCTATAAAGAGACAGAAGTACATGAAGCACTAATTCATGGGGATATTCACAGAGTAGGTAAGGGCACTCCGTTTTTAAGGAGAGTAGATGATAATGATGGGTTGAACATCAAAATCAATCCCCCAGCAGTAAACAGACTGATTATTCCTTACACCAATATCAACAATCAAGTAAGGCAGGTTATAGGAGACAATTGGAAATTACTCTTGATGGATGAGAAAATAAAAGACTTAGTTGACACTAGACCAACAATATCTTATAGAAACATGAAGTCCCTAGACAGGAGACTATGTTATGAAAACCTTAACAAGGTCAATACTTTTCCACATAAGACAGGAACCTTTGCATGTTTAACTTGTAAGCAATGCAAATATATAGTTGCAACTGATAAATTCATACATCCACACACAGGACGTGAATATTTGTTCAAGGGATATGCATGTTGTAAAACTAGAGATGTTATATACCTCGCTCAATGCCAACAATGTACACTTTTTTATGTTGGTAAAACCAATAGGACATTACGTGAGCGAATAAGAGAACACATCTATGCAATTGATAAACAGAATACAACAAATGCCCTAGCACGACATGTTTTAGATAAAGGATCTTCACATTGTTTTAAATTCATGGTCCTTGAGACTTTAACAAGAACTAATAGGCTAGGTAACATTAAAAGCCACACAGAAGGGATAGAGAACAAATGGATTCTTAGGCTACAAGCCCATTTTTATGGGCTTAATGATAAGATATCCCTCAAACCCTTTCTAGCCAGTAGACCCTTGAACCACTGAATTTTACACATTTATATTATGTATTTAATATACATGTTTTTAATATATGTTTTAATATATGTTTTAACATATGTGTTTTTAACTCATGAGTCTATTTATGTGTGTTTTCACAAGTCTATTGTATGTGCTTTCATAAGCTTTGTAGAATTTAGTAAGACATTTATACTCAGACTTGTTTGAATTTGTAAGCATCATTAACTACATCAATTACACCTTGTGGTCTTTAATCAATTAAGGTGCAATGTACTATGGTATATAAAGGGATGCATTATTCATACATCTTTAAAGGTCTGAAGAAGCGTTACACCAACGCGAAAGCGCTTACCTGTCTATTTTTATACCTGTTTGTAAAGTAATAAAGGACAGTCTGTGGAAGATTTGGTGAGATTTATTTGCAGCCTGGTGCACTCCTCACTTTTGGACTACAATAAATAATAAACTTTTGAAAGCAAACTGGATTAGTGGCCTCGATGATCCAAACAAACCTGCTCAGGAT